>NC_134781.1:78481556-78494056 GCF_046742065.1 Oratosquilla oratoria | reverse complement strand
TTATACAGTCTAACGATTGCTGTGTAAAAGTAAACTTGATCAAGAAAACGAAAGAGGCGAAGTTGGAAGCGGAAATGGTTATCAGGAAATGTGTTTGAAAATCAAAATAAGCTATGGCTAGTTACTACCATATCGAACAATTAGTAAATATCCAAAGAGGTTGTTTTAAAAAGTTACCAGAGAAAGTGTGAACGTTGTGTTAAAATAAATGGAGATTTAACGGATTTTCTTGAGGCCTTAATAAAGGTTCAAACAGAACAAAATTGTTAAGTGCGTCACCAAAGCGGAATAAATTTGCTATAATGACGTCACAAAAATGATGACGTCACGAAATTGGTGACGTCACGTGCGCTAGCCAGAACCAAGATTAAGCAGAATTTAAAAAGAATATCGAAGAGAAGCTACTGTCAACCTCAAGACTTTTCGTACTGGTTGAAGTTCGTTATTTCATTCTGGTTAGAGCCAGGTTGTTCTGTGCCTTTTCCGTAGTAAGCTGTCAGTTTACCCTTTTCATACAGGTTGGTTCTTTCTCTGTTGATAATATTATTTTCATTATTATTATTATTATTATTATTATTATTATTGTTATCATTATTATTATTATTATTATTGTTATTATCATTATTATTATTATCATTATTATTATTATTTTTATTATAATTATTATAATTATTATTACTATTGTTACTATTATTACCATCATTATTATTATCATTGTTATTATTACTATCATCATTATTATTATCATTATCATTATTATTATTATTAATAGTAGTAGTGGTAGTAGTATCCCATCATATATTTATTCTATCATTTCATCATTATCATCGTCATCGTTATTACTGTTACAGCAACAAATTCAACAATAGCAACAAGGACAAGACCCGTCAGTTCCTCGCTTGTGAGGATTATTATTATTATTATTATTTTTTTTTTTTTTTTTTTTTTTTTTTTTTTATTGAGGCCTGGTCACTGAGGGGACCTGTCGTTTTATTCTGGCTGATCCCAGACTGTGTGCGCGCGCGTGTGTGTGTGTGTGTGTGTGTGTGTGTGTGTGTGTGTGTGTGTGTGTGTGTGTGCGTGCCTTTGTGCGTGTGTGTGTGTGTGTGTGTGTGTGTGTGCACGCGCGCATAGCCTTTCGGTTCTGACGCAAACCTCTGTTAGCTTCACCCATACACCAAGTCTCACTTGTGTTCATTCTAACCAGTAATTGACAGTTTGTCGTGTTTAACCAGCGCTTCTGTCTTGGGGAACAGAGAGAGAGAGAGAGAGAGAGAGGTGGAGTCACAAAAGTGGTGAAATAGAGATTGAAGGGAATTGCAGAACGGAGGGACAATGGAAGCGATCTGCATCCTCTTAAGTGGAGACGAATTTCCAATCATAAAGACGTTACTCTGGTCCGTAGGGGTGTCACTATAGTCCCTGAGGTACTGAATGCATAGCACATGCAGCCAATGGAGCCCCACAACACGAATGCGAGGTCATCCCAGGTCGCCTCGTATTATAAGAACTTATGAATGAGGGAGGCTGCTAGATAGTAACCCACATGGCTACATAAGCATGTATGTATGTGTGTGTGTATGTATGCACGTATAAATGTATGTGTTTTTACGTATGCATGTGTGTACATACCTATGTGTGTGTACGTATAAATGCATGTATGTGTGTTTACGTATGGATGTATATATGTATGTACGTATGTGTGTGTACATATGCATGCATGTATGTTTACATATGTATGTGTGTTTATGTATGCATGTATGTATATGTATGTACCTATGTGTGTGTACATATATATGTATGTGTGTTTACGTATGTATGTATGTACGTATGTGTGTGTACATATATATGTATGTGTGTTTACGTATGTATGTATGTACGTATGTGTGTGTACATATGTATGCATATGGTTTACGTATGCATGTAGGTATATATGCATGTATGTATATATGTATGTACGTATGTGTGTGTACTTATGTATGTGTGTTTACGTATGTGTGTGTACATATGCATGTATGTATATATGTATGTACGTATGTGTGTGTTTACGTATGTATGTATGTATGCACGTATGTGTGTACATATGTATTTATTCGTGTTTACGTATGCATGTATTTATGTTTGTATATATGTATATATGTTTGTTGTATGTATATGTATCTACCTATGTGTGTGTGTACATTTGTATTTATGTGTGTTTACGTATGCATGTATGTATATATATATATGGGAAAGGTGGAAAACACGGGTCTTTATCTGTATGAGTTTATTCCTGACCGGTTTCGCTTACAATAGCTTCTGAAGAAGCTATTGTAAGCGAAATGTGTCTACATATATATATATATGTATGTACATAATGTGTGTGTACATATGTATTTGTTTTTTACGTATGCATGTATGTATGTATGTATGTACCTATGTGTATGTACATATGTATTTATGTATGTTTACGTATGCATGTATGTATGTACGTATGTGTGTGTGTGTACATATGTATGTATGTGTGTTTAGATATGCATGTATGTATATATGTTTGTATGTATGTATGTATATATATGTTTACGTATGTAGATGCCCGTGTTTCACTCTCTCCGATAGTGTTGTGCTGAGGCCCTTGGCCGCTGAACTCAGCACTGCATCTCCGGCAGTTCCCCCGTTATCTCCTCCCTTTCCTCTTCCGCGCCAAGATCCGGCGTTGCTAGATCCACCCTCACGACATCCCGTCACCTCGGTCTCGGTCCTCCTCCAGTCGAGGTCTTCCTCCAGTCAAGGTCCTCCTCGAGTCGAGGTCCCTCTCCAGTCGAAGTCCTCGTCCAGTCGAGGTCCTCCTCGAGTCGAGGTCCTTCTCCAGTCAAGGTCCAACTCTAGTCGAGGTCCCTCTCCAGTCGAAGTCATCGTCCAGTCGAGGTCCTCCTCGAGTCGAGGTCCTCCTCGAGTCGAGGTCCTTCTCCAGTCAAGGTCCAACTCTAATCGAGGTCGTCTCCCCACCACATCTTAAAGGTGGAACTTGTTGACGGTTCCCTTAACCCTTCTCACTAGCGAAGGGGTAACGCAGACTTGTAGGTCTTTTGGCCCCGTGAAGAGACTCTGACTTGAAATGGATTTCTCTTGATCGAGACCCCTTTAGGTTTGACCTCCTCTTTCTTCTCCTCCTTCTCCTCCTCCTCCTACTACTACTACTACTACTACTACTACTACTACTACTACTACTACTACTACTACTCCTACTTCTCCTCCTGCTCTTCCTCCTCCCCCTCCTCCTACTACTACTACTGCTACTACTACTTCTCCTACTTCTCCTCCTCCTGCTCCTCCTCCTATTCCTCCTACTCCTATTCCTCCTACTTCTCCTCCTCCTCCTCCTCTTCCTCCTCCTCCTGCTGCTACTTCTTCTCCTCCTTCTCCTTCTTCTCACCATCATCATCATTAATTGGGGGCGTCATACGCCAGGGAGCGCGTTACTTCACTCACGCCGGCTGGCGCCCGTCCCCTTCACGGTCTCCTTCCTGACCAAGCTCCCATGCAGCCACCCTTCCCTCTTCCATCAATTCTCGACAGGCTTCGATCCACTTGCCCCCAGCCATGAATCCTGTGGACGTCCACTTCGTCTCCTCCTCCATCGAGGTATGCCTCTAGTGGAGGCAACTCTGTGAGTGTGGGGAAAGAGGGTCATAGGTTACGATAGGTCACTGTGACACGTGCTCCCCCGTTTGAATACGTCGTTGTCATCGTTGTCATCGTCTTCTTCTTCTTCGTCTTCTTCGTCGTCTTCTTCGTCGTCGTCTTCGTCGTCGTTGTCGTCAGCCTTCGTCAACCGCTTTGCCCATAATTAATGGGATATTGTTCTCTCAACTAAGGATCATTGTCCTCCTCACCTCGAAGGGAAGGTCTGTATATCGACCTCGAGTACGAGTTACGCGCCGACGAGGATTCCTCTCCCCCCCGACATGGGGATGATTAAAATAGCCTGGCGGCAGATGGGAAAAGGATCACCCGTAACGGAAGGGGATGAACGTGATAATCGAATGATTTGGAATCCTTACTTGAGCCCTGTCGTCACGCTAACGGATTTTACAAATTAATTTCAGGTTAAACAAGATTGTGTGTGTGTGCGTGCGTGTGTGTGTGTGTGTGTGTGTGTGTGTGTGTGTGTGTGTGTGTGTGTGTTTGGTCCATAACTAGGTTGGCTGTAAAAAAAAGATTATAATGATAAATAGATAAATAAAATTATAATAATATAAATAATAATAAAAATAAGTAAATAAATAGGTAAAATTGAATAATAAACAAACAGGTAAATAGTATATAATAATAAATTGACATAAATAGTAAAGATAATAATCAAGGAAATAATAAAAAAAAAACAGACAAATAATAACAAATAGATAAATAAACAATATATTATAAATGGCAGGCTTTACAGCATCTTGTTTAGGTGTTTATCTAAATGATTCTTAAAGATTCGAACTGAACGACATTGCACTGCCTCTGCAGGAAGTTTGCTCTATTCATTAACTATACGGTTGGCGAAGTTGTTTCTACACAGTTCCAAAGTAAATCTATTTCCTGACAGTTTAAGACCATTATTTCTTGTCTGATTCTCATTCAGTGTGAAAATTGTATTTTTTCTTATGTCAGTTACCTTTATAATCTTAAAGACCTGTATCAAGTCACCTCTAAGTCCACGTTTTTTTAAGGAAACAAATTCTTATATTTTAGTCGATTTTCGTATAATTTATTTTTTATAATTGGAATCAATTTTGTGGCTCGCCGTTGTACTTTTTCGAATCTATTAATATCTTTAATGATATACGATGACCATACCGAGACAGCATATTCCAAATGTGGACGAACTAACGATTTATATAGCTTGTTAATGAGAGATGGGCTTTTGAAGTCAAAAGATCGCGCAATCAGTCCTAGAATCTTATTTGCTTTCTCAGAGGCTGAAATACACGGCTTAGATGATTGGATAATTACGCCGAGATCCTTTTCACTATCCACTTTTGTTAACGAATTTCCAAATAACTTGTGATCGTACTTATTGTTATTTTTACTTATGTGTATTACCTTGCATTTACTTGTGTTAAATTTCATTAGCAGCTTTTTAGACCATTGTTGTAGTTTATAAAAGTTTTGAATATCTAATTGGTTTAAGTCATAATTTGCTATTCCGTACAGTTTTGTATCATCAGCAAGTTTGGAGACAATAGATTTCAGTCCGTGGTCTATATCATATATACTATGAATAGAAGTGGCCCAAGAACGGAACCCTGAGGAACTCCACTCGTAACATTTTTCCATCTAGAAGTTTTACCATTTAGAACAACTCTCTGTTTTCGATCATTCAACCAATTACTAGTCCAACTGAATAGGCTACCACTTATTCCGTGTGAAGCTAATTTATTAAGTAGCCTTTCGTGGGGGACGTTATTAAAAGCTTTTGCAAAGTCTAGATATATTAGATATATATTGTTTGTTTGGTCATAATTTCAGATGACTGTGTTGTAGAATTTGAGTAAGTCACGCAAGGACGTTTCCGTCTGAATCCATGCTTGCTATCATTTATCAAACGGTTACTTTCTAAATGATTTTCGATAGCATCTCTGATGATAGTTTCCATCATTTTTCCTACGATTGAAGTCAAGCTCATAGCCCTGTAGTTATTTGTTTACTTTTTGTCGCTTTTTTGAATATTGGAGTAACGTTAGTTAGCTTTCATTCTCATGGGACATCTCCGGATATGATGGATTTGTTGAAAATAATTTCTAATGGAACAACAATCTCTTCATTTCCTTTAAGATTCTTGGATGCCAGCCGTCAGGCCCTGGTGTTTTATTAATTTTGAGTTTCTCTATACACCTTTTTATTTTTTCTTGTTATATTTACCTTAGTAAGTTCACCATATATATATATATATATATATATATATATATATATATATATATATATATATATGTTTGTGTGGTTGTGTGTGTGCTTGTGTGTGTATTTATAAATATATGTATATTATATATATATATATATATATATATATATATATATATATAGTCAATAATATGACCTTTGCGTATTAAAAGAGAGATTGATTTATCTACGGCTAAGGTCGTAACAGACGTACTAAAAAAAAAAAAAAATTAGGATTTTTGCCAAGTCCGGTGTAGTACGGTGACAGAAAAATTAAAATGAAACATTTATACACTTTATTTAAAAAAGAAATTAACAATAAACTATAAGTTAACAATTTTGGCCTATATAAACAACGGAAACGGAAATATGAAAGATGAAAATATGCAAATCAATGGTTCAGTAATCAGAATAATTACAAGGCGGATTAAAAGACTCCGTGCATTTACTTATTGCTAAAACAACTCCTAAGTTTAAGCTAAAAGTCTGGTCACCACGCGTAGCACTGTAGTACAACAAAAAGGTTAACTAGAGCAACACTTAAAACAAAGGGGTTTACCTTAAACTTACGGAAGGCGGCAGCTTCCTCTCCGGGGAAGGAAGATAGAAAAAAAAGCCTCGAGAAACGGGGTGACCCTCTCTATATAGGCTCACCAATTGACCTGATGGTCACTGGAACCAGAGGCCGAAAGGTCAATAGTTAATGTTTTCCTATCCCACTTCAACTGGTAGCTAACGAACCTAACCCAGTTACAAAACTTAAAATTACACACACAAGAAATGCACGTAACAAAAATAAAAACCTTAATACTAATCACAACATAGTAGAAAGGGTTACAAGAAAGAAAAACTTAAAAGGTGGCAACTTGACATTAAGCGAAGCACGCATGTCCGGCCGACAATTGATAACTGTTGCCATACGAACATCATTTAAAAAAAAATCACAAGTACATCCGTCCGACGCAGCGTACGTCTTGACAAATGGTATTTGAGATTCAAAAAGGACCAGTTGCATGAAAAAATGGTTACATTATAAAATAAAAATTGTAAAATACAAAGAAATATAACCACAAAATAATAAAATAATACAACTTGGTATAAATGACTAAGGGCCACGGCTACTTTGACCTGAGCGCAAGGCCTTAAGAAAAGAATGCCCCTGACCCTGTGTGTCAAACTACACAGCTGACAGGTGGCCGAAAGGGGGTGGGGACTGAGTGCTGGCCGACGATTGACCATCACTACAAAAGAAAACCACGTGACATCGGGATACGTGACAATATATATGATATATGTCTATTGTATATATATATGTATATGTGTATATTTATAAATATATGTATATGTATTATATATATATATATATATATATATACATACATATATTTATAAATATATATACATATATTTATAAATACACACACACACACACACACACACACATATATATATATATATATATATGTATATATACATATATATATATATATATATATACTTATATATACATATATATATATTATATATATATATATAAACAAATATATATTTATATATATATATATATATATATATATATATATATATATATATATATATATAATGTGTGAGTATGTGCGCTCGCGCCTTTTAAGAGCGAGGTGCTATCGGGGATGACGAGCGCCCGCGAACTCGGCCTACCGCCCGGGCGACGCCCGCGGCCCGTCTTTGGGGGGAAAGCTTCTCGTCTCTGAACGAACGCAGCAGCAGCAGCAGCCATGAACATCTTCAGAGCTTTCCTCCCCCGGTGTCTTCGTGCCCTGGACGCCCTCGGGCGGTGCTGCGACGAGAGGAGACGCAGGGAGTCTCCCGAAGAGGACCTTCTCACCAGGGACATCTCCCAGGGACACTACCGTAGGTTCTGGAGACCCGGGGACTACTGGGAGGAGATCTAGGGATATCCCTCTTCGGTAGAGTCGAGCGGCACCGAAGGGACACAAAAAAAAAAAAAAAAAAAGAAGAAGAAGGAGCAAGTCCCGCCGCGTCGACCTCAGAGGCTCACAAGCCTCGTTCTTCACTTAATCGGCAAATTTGCCGAACCTCAGAACACTGAAGGTACGAGGATCTTACGTGCTCGGGCTGGATATATCGGCCCCAAAAAAGTCCTCTCCTCCCATCTTCACGACGGCGAGTGCTGTTAAACAGGAGGCACTTGGTAACAACAAAAATGTGCTGGGAACATTGTAGAATGACGAAGGAGGAGCTTGAAAAAGAAAGAAAGAAAGAAAGAAAATCTTTAGGTTCGGCGCCTGGGTCGTGGCCCATACCATGGCTGTCCAGAGGATCGTTGCGGACGAGAGTCAAAGAGTCTCGCCAGTCAAACGCTTATGTTGTTGCCTTGAAGACCTCACATCCATAGTTTATGCCCTCGATACCTCAAGGACTTTTGTGACATCTCTACTGACCAGAGCCGCATTTAGTATTTTCATACAAGATACTTTTTTCCACTCAAGAGAAAATACTGATCACTTTCGACGTCGACGTTCTCTTCTTTCTATAGTTACGCTCCTTATATCTCTCTCCGTGACCTCACTCACTCACCATCCTAGTCCCACGCAGTGGGAAGTGAGAAACCCCTGGTAGAGCAAAGCTCTATCAGTTCCGGCGAGACGCTGGGTCTTTTAGGCCAATGTTGGGTCGCCTCCCCGCCTGGCCAGGGCTGTCGGGAACCACTTCTGTGATTCCATCTCCTTGGTGCGATGTTGTCACCAACGGCACAAGCACAGTTTATTGCTGACAAACTACTGATAGAAACAAGTTGTGACGTAATTGTGACGTAATAGAGGATTACGTCACAACCGAAGTCTACACACACGCATACATTGTGTGTGTGTGTAAAAGAGTCAGGGACCTATATAGGAGTTCAGGAACCCGTATAGGAGTCAGGGACCCGTATAGAAGTCAGGGACCCGTATAGGAGTCCAGGGACCCGTATAGGAGTCCAGGGACCCGTATGGGAGTCCAGGGACTCGTATAGGAGTCCAGGGACCTGTATAGGAGTCCAGGGACCTGTATAGGAGTCTCTCTCTATCTATTTTTTTTTATTTTATTTTATTTTTTTTTGAGAGAGAGAGAGATAGAGAGAATCGATGCTGTTGTTGCTGTTGCCACGATCGATTAAGAATGTCTTACTGGAACAAATGTATCCACACTTGAAAAAAGATGAAGTGTATTCGTATAAGGAGACACGATAAGTGTAATTGTGAAACGTTTATTTGAGGTTAGATGAACACCATTACGCTGCTGCAGAGTGTCTAGATTTAGGACAAAGTGAAAGATGACCCTGAGATGGAGTTCGTGGGATACAAGAGTTGCATCGATGAGCGGATGTGGTGATCGACCGTGACAAGTGACACCAATAGATGTCACTGGTGACGTAGTGAGGGAGGGAGGGAAGGGACGTAGATGTAGACGTAGATGTCGTTATCAGAACTCTCCTACACCCCCCCACCCCCGTCCGCCTTTTTGTAAAGAAGAAACGATCGAGTTGTATTTAAAAATGGATTTGAATAAAGTTTGTTATGGAATGGAAACGGATCAGATTTTCTGAAGCATGGCACGCACGCACAGACACACGCGCACACACACACACACGCACGCACACACACACACACACACACACACACACACACACACACACACACACACACACACACACTGTCTGGAATAAAGTAAACAGTGAAACAGTGAATGCCGGAACTATACAAGAGTTCAAAAATAAACTGGATGTGGAGAGATACGAAAACGGGTCACAGCGAGCATAGCTCCCGTCTCGTAAAATACAACTAGGCAAATAAAACTAGGTAAGATGCACACATACATACACACACACACACACACACACACACACACACACACACACACACACACACACACACACACACACACACACACACACACACAAGAGGAAGGACCAGACATAATGCCCATTGTCGAAACCAAAATTAATGGAAATGCTGATGTTCGGGTGGGCCAGGAAAAGTATAACATGTAGAGAAGGGACAGGGAGTAAAAATGGGAGGTTGTTTGATGATGTCAGCGAAAAAAAAGCATCAAGGTCAAAGATGAAGAAGTGGCCCATATTATGATTATGAGAATTACAAGTTAGAGAGGGGCTAGGGGTTGAAAAAAAAGATAGGCAAAATGTAAAAAAAAATAATAATAATAAAAGCTAGGTGGACTGAGTACTTAGAAGAGAAAAGTGTCTTGGTTGACAATTCTAATTTAGAGAGAGAGAGTACTTGATGTGTTGAAAGAGATAGGGTTGGGTGGATTGTGCATACCTGGATTTGGAAAAGGCTTTTGACAAGATGACACACGAAAGATTGATATGGAAGTTAAAAAACATAGGAGACGGAAAGTACACTAAATGGGTGAAATGCACTTTAAATGATAGACATATGAGAAGAATAGTGAAAGATGAATAGTCTGGCTTGAGAGAAGTGACTAGTGGGGTACCACAAGGCTCAGTTCTGGCACCTGTAGTGTTTCTTCTGTATAGTAATTGTATGGTGAATAGTATAGGATTTCATACGATATGGTTCGGTAACTTCGGTTCGAAGTTTTAGGATTCATTTAGATAAACACCTAAGTAATATGTTGTTATGCCTGCTACTGATTTGGTTCGTTTATATTTCATCGTTTAATTATCTATTCTTAGCATCCGACCTAGTTATGGACCTAAAGGTCTACCGACTAATCTTCCTTTGTTTGCAATTGATGCCAAGGTCATGAAGAACATGAGAAGCGAAGAGGATTATACATTACTAAAGGAAGACCTTAATTTTATTAATGGACTCGGAGTGGAAGATGTATTTCAGTATAGAGAAAGATTAAATTTTGGAACTTAGTCAAAATAAAAAAAATTCTAGCGAGAAGGTATAAAATGGGAGATTGATTAATAAGAAAGACAAAGATGGAAAAGGATTTAGTGTTTTTAATCAGGGATAATCTGTCACCAGATCGCGTGTAAAGAGAATTAAGGGGTTATCACACTGGGCTATTTTTCCTCCAACCTACGATTAATCGGCGGTACCGCCCACCTCCAGGAAATTTTCCGCCGTCAAATCACTATATGGCAAACTGTTTTGTTTCATCAACAATTAAAATAGAATGTCATGTGATATGCTGGAGGACAATAATTTTCCTCCATCATATCAAATTCCTTCCCGACAGCTGAGGGCTGCAAATCTGCTCCAAAAGTCGGAGGAAAAAATAGCCCAGTGTGATGATGCCTAAATGGTGACTTGTAAGCTGTTGAAGAACGTGGATTTGCTTTTCATTACATAAATGAGGAAGTGATGAAAGAAATATAATAAAACCTGATATCTGGAATCTACAGCACTGGTTTGGTCACCACAACTAAATAGATATACAAGAATCATAGAGCCAATATAAAGGGCCATGCGGTACCCTAGTGGATACCGTATCTAACTCAAAACCAGGCGGTCGTGGGTTCGAGTCCCGGGACCAGCCGCGGACAATGCCGTTGGTTCCTGACATCCCTGGAGACACGGGGAGGCGACCCAATATCGGCCTAAAAAAGAAAGAAAAAAAAACAGCGGCTTGCCGCAACTGACAGGGCTTTGCCCTACCAGGGGTTTCTCACTTCCCACTGCGTAGGAGTGGGATAGTGAGTTAGACAAAGGGCAGCAACCTAGATGATCCTAAACATAAATGATAATACATGAGGAACTAATGAGGGAACTGTGACTTCCAACAATGGTAAAACGAAGAGAAAGAGGCGACATGAACTGTAGATAATTGTAGGTAGAGTACAGCTCTATCCTCGTGTACTACAACTAGGAAAAGACACGCACGTAATCAATCACACTGCACCCGTACTCTCTCAAGCATACTCTCACACGCGCTCGCTCCTTCATGCACACTCGTAATATGTTATACTCTCTCTCTCTCTCTCTCTCTCTCTCTCTCTCTCTCTCTCTCTCTCTCTTTCTCTGTGTCTGTCGTATTTCATGCTGTGTGAGACTGAAACCCGAATTACCTTCTGCAAAAAAAAAAAAACTCGTTCATTTTCATATTTACACCATATTCTGAATGTAATTATTCCTCTCACAGAATTTTTCTGTGATAGTAATATAACGCACGCACACACACACACACACACACACACACACACACACACACACACACACACACACACACACACACACACACACACACACACACACACACACATACACGCACACACATATACACACACATACACACACAAACACACACAAATACACACAAACACACACAAAACGTGTGCAGTATTTGTCTTAGTGCTTACTTGTTTGCCCTTATGTAATATGTGTTTGTAACAGACATGTTAATTTATTTGTGTGTTTGCGTGGAGTACTGCCACTCCCGCGACCCGGGGTCAGTGCTCGGCTGGAAGGTCGCATGTGACGTAGAACAGGAGTGCTGGAAGTTCCGTTCGCCTCAGATCGGCATTGTTCCTGTTCCTGGAAGACCTTTGTCCTTTGCCTCTTGCCCGGGTTTTTTCTTCTTCTTCTTCTTCTTCTTCTTCTTCTTCTTCTTCTTCTCCT
>NC_134781.1:78476556-78479056 GCF_046742065.1 Oratosquilla oratoria | reverse complement strand
TCTCTCTCTCTCTCTCTCTCTCTCTCTCTCTTTCTGATGCAGAGATTACAGATTGAATAGAATTGATTGGCGAGTGACAGAATAAGATTCATTAGGATTTGGTACTAAGGGTGGTGAGCCTACGCCAGGAGGCGCTGAGTAGCTGCAGCCAAAGCCGTCACCTTTGCCCAGAGCGCTTCAGGTACTGCTGGGGCAAGTGACTATTACTGCTGAGTAACATAGAAGAGTGCGGGATTCGAACCCACGCTTCCAATGACGCCACCAGATCTGTCCGGGCGGCCTCAAGACCAAATCGTACCGTGGATGGAATCCCTAAGGCCCTGTTCGCATTAGCGGTTTCAACCGCGGCGGTTCAATTACGTTATAAGCCAGCGTAGGCGTTCACGTACAACCGCGCAGTTTTTCCTTGACTATGCGGTGCCGCCGCGGTTTCCGCGCGGTTCAAACCGCTAGTGTGAACAAAGGGCCTAAGAACTTTGAAACAAATTCTGTGTGATCCAGAAGGATTTCCTTGAGGGGTGGGAGAACCGTCGTCGGCGGAATTTCTGTTTAGGATAATTGAAGAAAGTCGAAGTAAATAGCCATGACGGTGGTTGTTAGCGTCAACAAGTTCGAATTGGCGAGTAATTGGGCTTCTTCGAGTGTCACGACTTCAGAAGAGTGCGAGGAGGAAGAGGTGGAGGAGGAGGTGTAGATGGAGGAAGAGGTAGAAGTAGAGCAAGTAGAATAAGAGGTAGAAGAGGTAGAGAGGAGGAAGAGGTGGAGGGGAGGAAAGGAAGAAGTGGTGGAGGAGGAGGTGAAGGAGAGGGAGGAGGAAGAGTAGAGGGAGAAAGAGGAGGAGGAGGAAGAGGAATAGATGAAGTAGAAAAAAGGAGGAAGAGGAGGAGGTGAAGTAGGAGATGGAGGAAGAGAAGGTGAAGTAGGAGGAGATGGAGGAGGAAGATGGGGAGGAAGAGGGGATAAAGGAGGAGGTAAAGGAGGAAGAGGAGAAGGTGAAGCAGGAGAAGGAGGAAGTAGGAGGAGGAGGAGATGACGGAAGAGGAGAAGATGAAGTAGGAGGAAGAGGACGAGGAGGAGAAGGAAGAGGAGGTGGTGAATGAAGAAGAGGGAGTGAAGAAGGAGAGGGAGGAAGAGGAGAAGGATGAAGAGAAGAAGGTGAAGTAGGAAGAGGAGGGAAAAGAGGAGGAGGAAGAGTAGAAGGTGAAGTAGGAAGAGGAGGAGAAGTAGGAAGAGGAAGGAAAGGAGGAAGAGAAGGTGAAATAGTAGGAGGATGAAGAGGAGAAGACGAAGTAAGAGGAGGAAGAGTAAGAAGAGGAGGGAAAAGAGGAAGCGTAGAAGGAGGAGGAGAAGTAGGAAGAGGAAGGAAAGGAGAAAGAGGAAGAGGAGAAAGTGAAATAGGAGGAGGAGGAAGAGAAGACGAATTAGGAGGAGGGAGGAGGAGTAGAAGATGTGGAGATGTTCCCGTGACTGACGCAGGAGCTGCGTAGTCCTCATTGACAACAGCATTAGTTCGACCGCCCTTATGGTACGCTGTTGTCAGGATTTGGGACATAACCCTGTAACGTCGATAATAGCATAATAATGAAGACTTCAAGAGACTATAAGGCCTACACGAGGTAGTTCCATGCCCATGACCACCTATTATCCCCATCCATAAAATTATCTAACCTTCTTTTAAATTTTTAAAACAACGGTTAATCTGAGCGCTTACTAGGCTACATGGTTACTAACTGTATTCCATTTGTTAACCACATTACTGGTAAAGCAGTTTTTGCCTATTTCCTTCTTAAATCTGACTTTGTCCAACTTAAACCTATTACTGCGAGTTCTACCCTGTTGTCTTAATATGATGACCTTGTCTGCATTACCATTGTTAAAGCCCTTGACCCATTTGAATACCTCTGTTAGCTCGCCCCGCACTATACGATGAGGAAGATCGTGGTGCATTTGTATTTTATTGTCTTATGAAAGAAGACAAATAGCTCCTGCTTATAGGTAATCGTGGCTGTAAAAAATTTACAACTTGGCTGTCATTCCTCGTTGTCATGGTCTAAACAAGAACAGGGTACTTCACTTTAGAAAGTGCGAAGGCCGAGTAACTCGACTTAGTCTTCATTCTGTCCCAGCGACGTAACTCGAGACAGATGAGCTGGCAACTTGCGCGACTCCCCATGACGTCATAATATTTTTTTTTTCTGAAGTGAAGTGACCTGTTCTTGTTAGGACCTTGCCTTGTTGTGAACAGGGTTTACTCTGATGCCATGCGGTAGTCCATGCGCCTCAAGGAGTCCGTTCAAGTTGGGGCAGAAGCAGGAATTCCCCTGAGACCAACGTTGCCAATTTGACCACCAAACATCGGATCTTTACCGTCACTTGTCACCAAGTGACACCTCGATGTGGCAACATGGGTGGAAAAAGCGCTGTTGCCACATGTCATAGAATTGATTCAAAACTTTTTTTATAATCCTAAAAAAGTGATACTCGTTGTACAATACAGCTT
>NC_134781.1:78464056-78471556 GCF_046742065.1 Oratosquilla oratoria | reverse complement strand
CGCAGGCGACACAGGAGACGCAGCACAGAGCAAAGGCAGACTTCCTGTTGCTGAATTGAAATACAATTTGAACTTCTCTCTCCTTTAAGATACTTCTAGATGTACTACCTCAGCATTTCGAATGAGAAAGAAGTTCAAACTGTGCTTCATTTCAGTCTGCCTTTGCTCTGTGCTGCGTGGCCTGTGTCGCCTGCGTCTCCTGTGTCGCCTGCGTGTGTAAACGAGGAATTAAGAGATCCATGGCGGGAAGGCAAATGGTAACATGTGAGGAGCCTACGCAGGAGGCGCTGAGTAGCTGCGGCCGAAGCCGTCACCTTTGCCCAATGTCTATGCGCTTTGGTGATTGCAGGGGCAGGTGACAGTTACTGATGAGAATCGGAGAGAGGTGCCTTGGTGGCGTAATGGGAAACGTGCTCCTCTCGGATGAGCTTAGATGGTCAAAAGTTAAACGTGAATGATAGTTAAAGTAATTGTCTGTTTATTTTGATTTAGGTGATTTATTTTGATATAACTAATTATACCCACTGTTAGAGTTCGTAAAGTGCTCATTTTAACAGAAAAGATTAAAAAAATTGGAGTAATTAAAATCAGTGTGTTACGTCATTTCCTTTATAAAATTAATTAAATTTATTTGTAGTTCTCGTTGTTGTTATAGTACCGTAGCAGTGGCAGTAGTGGTGCCCCTTTCAACACTTGGATCCAGCTTTGTTTACCGTTTTGAGAGGTTTCCTCCCGGCTGAATAAAATCACCTGGCAGCAGTAGGAAGAGTTGTGTTGCGTGGGGTCACGTAGTAATAATGATGATAATCATAATAATAGTAATAATAATAGTAATGATAATTCGTTTATTAAGTGGCACAGTGACTGACTACATTCTACAGTTGGTGTTAATTTTAGGACTAAATGTGTGTGTGCGTGCGCGCGCGCGCGCGCGCGCGCGTGTGTGTGTGTGTGTGTGTGTGTGTGTGTGTGTGTGTGTGTGTGTGTGTGTGAGGTTCACCATGGTCTTGGATCACGTGTTAGACTCGTGATCGGCAGTTATTAACCTCCCGAATGAGAGCTCAGAGCTCGTATGACCGATCTATGAGTAATATTGTGACCTTACACGCACACACACACAACTCCCCGCCTACTAGAGTTGGAGTAACAACCCGCAGCGCTGCGATACTGAAATTGTTTCAGCCCTGGGCAGGATTCGAACCCAAACCTCCGTAGTGGCAGGCGAGAACGAGGTTTTGTATGTGTGTGTGTGAGTGAGTGAGTGAGTGAGTGAGTGTGAATCAATAATAGACTGTTCCTGCCCGGGCCGATTCCATCCTGCCATTTTCCACTTCTTCCCCGACAGGAGCTTCCTCGATCTATTCGAGGTGCCATCCACGTCCATTCTTTTTAATCAACCCGTCCCTCAACCACCCCCCTCTCTCTCTCTCTCTCTCTTCTTTTTGCCTTGAAATCCAGATGGAATTTGCCCTGATGGATGCAGCTGGCCAAATTACAGAGCTTTCTGTGAGACATAGTTGGCCGTGAGGCGCAATGGCTCGAATTACCGTGAGGCATAGAGTCGTTCGAACTGGCGTGAGTCGTACAGATGCCGTGAGTTGTAGAGTTGCCGTGAGACTCAGATTTGTGTGGGAGATAAGGTCACCTTGAGAGACGGGGGCTAGAAGGGTACAACAAGATCTCTCGCTGTTGTTGTTGTTGTCCACTCCGAGAGAGAGAGAGAGAGAGAGAGAGAGAGAGGGTCTGGCCTCGACTGCCTGTCCCTCTCCAGGAAGTTACTCATCGGGAACTCCCGGCCTCGTCTTTGTGGCGTAGGCCCGGTCCCCGGTCCCCTTCCACGGCCAAGGCCCCGCGCCGGCCGACCGCTTGTATGTATTCATAAACACGAAGATATCAAGATGGTACTAGACCGGATACGTGTGTACAACTGTACATTCTTACCCTTGAGTTAAAGGAGTGAGGGACGGGGGCGGGTCACTTTGTATGCAGCTAAAGCTGTTCCCCTGTGTGGGTTCGGATAGCTAGGGCTTGTGACAGTCACCGGGAATGTACAGGGGTCCGATGCTATGACAAACGGGGAAGGAAATTCGCCGCGATGTATTGTACTTGTGAATGATAGTTGTGTAGATTTTTTTTTTTTTTTGAGTTGTGAAATTGTGCTTAGATTGCATGTGTGTATGGTGTGTAATTAAGATGTACGATTGAGTGAATGAGTGAGTCCTCGGGTACAAAGGCTTCAAAAACGTAGTTCATCTTTGTCCTTCTTTTCTCCTTCTTCTTCTTCTTCTTCTTCTTCTTTCTATTTCTTTTTTTTCACTGACTGCGCAACGGTTTGCCCTTCAAGATTTGTCATGCAAGGTTATTCGAGGTTGCAGTTAATCGGACGCGGAAACGGCGAGGAAGTGTGTGCGGGTTGTCCTCTCCCATCGGAGTTGTGACAGCTACCCTATATATGTATATATATATATATATATATATATATATATATATATATATATATATATATATATATATATATATATATATATATGAGGAAGGAGGAAGAGAAAGACACGAGTTTATTCCTGACCGGTTTCGCTTACAGCTTCTTCAGAGCTGTCACAATGTCTCAACATACACACACACACACACACACACACACACACACACACACACACACACACACACACACACATATATATATATATATATATATATATATATATATATATATATATATATATATATAATCGACACACGTATATGCAGGATATATATAAACAGAGTGGGGAAGTAAGGATGATAACCAAGGACAAAGCTTGCTTGTGTTTCTGTAATTACGTCTCTAAACTCACGCTTTGTGTGTCCGGAAGCATAGTTGGACTGAGCAGTGTGCGTATGCTAATGTGATTATTGTGTGAAACGTGTATTTCGTTAAATATGTGTTTATGTAAACTAGTGTATATGTGTGCGTGCGTGTATGTGTGTGTGTGTTTACCTAGTTGTGTTATACGGGAAGGGAGCTATGCTCGCAGTGACCCGTCTTTGTATTTTTCAGCATCAAGTTTGTTCTTAAATTCTTGAATAGTATTTGCACACACTGTGTGTGTGTGTGTGTGTGTGTGTGTGTGTGTGTGTGTGTGTGTGTGTGTGTGTGTGTGTGTGTGTGTGTGTAGCGAAGATTTTTCAGGAATTTGTAATTGCTTGAATTAACATTTCATTTAGATAAGTGCGTTATCGCAATGGTTAATTTAATTTACTTTACGCCAGACTAAAATGAACAAACGGTGGTTGATGGAGAAATGGTAAGGCGTGGAGGGTGACAGGAAAGGGAGGGAGGGGGAGAGGGGAAGAGAGGGAGTGGTTGGGAGGGAGAGGCGTAGGAGGCCGGAGAACCTCCGACGGGATGAAAACACAGTGAACCCGACCTTGTGGTCGTGCTGTGGTCAGTTGGTGCTGTGCTGTGCTGTGGCTATCCATTTGTGTTATGTTAGTGCCCGCGCTGTGCCCATGTTGCTGTGATCGTGCTATCTTCGTCCTTTTGTGCTGTAGTGCTGTGTTTTATTAGTACAGTATTGTGTTTATTGTTCGCGTATTAGTGCTGTGACCGTGTGCTGTGTTAGAACCTGTGCTGTGACCGTGATACTGTGTACATGTTGCCTTCATCCTGTTTTGCTGTAGTGCTGTGTTGTATTAGTATTGTGTCTATATTCTCGTGTTAGTGCTGTGACCGTGTGTCGTGTTACTACCCGTGCTATCGTGTCAATATTTGTGATAAATTGTTAAGGCCCGTTCTGCTGTGCCGTGTTATGTTGCTGTGCTGCAGCATGTCCTCTCTCTCGAGATGCTATGTGCTGTTGTTCTGCGTCAGCTTGCTGGCGGCGTCAAGGCAGGAGCCGACTCTGTTCATTTTCTTCTGGCGAAGAGACAAGGGGGCAGTTTTATTCCTCGAGCACTGAGGTGTCGTTCCACCGAGGACTGGGGAGTCGTTCCACCGAGGAATAGGGTGTCGTTCCACCGAGGACTAGGGTGTCGTTCCACCGAGGACTGGGGTGTCGTTCCACCGAGGACTGGGGCCTTGGTCAACCGAGGACTGGGGTGTCGTTCCACCGAGGACTGGGGTGTCGTTCCACCGAGGACTGCGGCCTCGGTCCACCGAGGACTGGAGTTCCATTCCACCGAGGACTGGAGTCCCATTCCACCGAGGACTGGGGTCTCGGTCCACCGAGGACTGGAGTGTCGTTCCACCGGGGACTGGGGTATTGTTCCACCGAGGACTGGGATGTCATTCCACCGAGGACTGGGGTCTCGGTCCACCGAAGACTGAGCTCTCGGTCCACCGAGGACTGGAGTGTCATTCCACCGAGGACTGGGGTCTCGGTCCACCGAAGACTGGGGTGTCGTTCCACCGAGGACTGGAGTGTCATTCCACCGAGGACTGGGGTCTCGGTCCACCAAAAACTGGGGTGTCGTTCCACCGAGGACTTTGGTGTCGTTCCACCGAGGACTGGGGCCTCGGTCGACCGAGGGCCCAGTGTGGTCCTGCCGCGCTCCTCCCTGAATGAAATTGTCTGGCGGTAGACAGAGTGTAATATGTAAAGAGTATTAGGCTCTGTTCACACTATAGCTCTGAACCGCAGCGGTTCAATGACAACGTAGATCACGTCAATAGAGACGTTCACATACGACCGCGCAGTTTGTCTTGATTATGCTGTACCGCGCAGTTTTTCTTGATTATGCTGTACACCCGCGGTTTCCGCGCGGTTCAAACTGCTAGTGTGAACAAGGCCTAATTATAATAAATGGTTGAGAGGATCTTGAATCTCTTTAGCCCGAGGTTATATCCTCACCAAAACAAAATCTCCAAAATGCGTCATCATAACAAAGGAGCTGATGGTTGTGAATCATCCAATTGATGTAAATTGTCTGTGTGTGCGCAACGCATGCACACACACACACACGCACACACACACACACACACACACACACACACACACACACACACACACACACACACACACACACACACACACATGAACACACACGAACACCTATACATATACATATATGTATCTACCTAATTGTATATTCCATCTTCTACTCTCCAATGATATGTGTGCTCGCGCGCGCGCGCGTGTATGTACTATATCATTCAGACCCTAAGGTCCCCACCCAAGCTGAATAAAATTGCCAGGGCTCAGCCTGGAGAAAACCCTTTAAACAAAACCCGTAAAGGTGTTCTGAAAATTACGGCCACTTCTTTGTGTCTCGCTAATGTTATGTGGAACGTATGATACTTTATGACGTGTCCATCGCAGAGGACAGTGATGTCCTGTTCCGCGCATAGCGTCATGCGTCAGGCTTTTGCATGACTGTACCCCCTCCTCTCTGTGTGTCTCTCTCTCTCTCTCTCTCTCTCTCTGTTACCCTCGCTCTCTTTCTACCTCTGTCTTTTTTCCTCACTCTCGCTCTTTCTCCACTCTCTCTCTCTCGCTCTCTCTCTCTCTCTCTCTCTCTCTCTCTCTCTCTCTCTCTCTCTCTCTCTCTCTCTCTCTCTCTCTCTCTCTCTCTCTCTCTCTATCTCTCTCCCTCTCTCTCTCTCTCTTTTCCTCTTTCTTTCTCCCTCTCTCTCTCCTCCTTTCCCATCCCCACCCATCCCTTCCCACCCCTTCCTCCCTCCCAACCTCCCTCCTTCCCATCCCTTCCCATCCCTCAATCCCAACCTCCCTTCCTCCCTCCCTCCCTCCCATCCCATCCCCTTCCACTCCATCCTTCCCTCTCTTCATCTTGATATTTTTCCATTTATGTTTTTCTTTTCCTTTTGGTAAATGAGGAAGCGAGGTCGACTGTGATAAAGAGACATGAAGTAATCTGCGGCTGACATTTGCACGCTGCATTTTTAGTGACCTCCTTCTTCTTCTTTTTCTTTCATTTATTTATTCGTTAACTCATTTAATTTTTGGTCCTTCCTCTTCTCTTTCGTGTTCTCCTCCCTCTTTTTTTATTTCTTTATATTTTACATATTTAATAGTTTATTTATCTATTTGATTTATTCAACTACTCGTTCACCTATTCCTTCGTTTATTTATTTCTCTTTTTGTTTATTCACTTAATTATTCACTTTTATTCTCTATTTTCTCTCTTCTCCTTCGGCCCGTACCCCTCTTGGCCTCCGCAATTCTGTCCATCTCCTCGTCCTCCCTTGATCTGTCCCTCCGATCACTGGTCCAGACACTGAGGAGGAGGAAGAGGAGGAGGAGGAGGTCCACCTCGAGAGGATCGACCCGCCCCCTTCCACTTCGTCGTGACCTCGTGTTGGACTCGTGATCGACAGATATTTCCCTCACGGAAGAGAACTCAGAGTTCATATATGAATGTGTGCGTGTGCGTGAAAATATTCATAGTCTTGGATCACGTGTTGGACTCGTGATCGATAGATATTTCCCTCTCGGAAGAGAGCTCAAAGCTCATATATGTGTGTGTGTGCATGTATATATATATATATATATATATATATATATATATATATATATATATATATATATATATATATATATATTATAATATATATATATGTGTGTGTGTGTGCGTGCGTGTGCATGTGTGTGTGTATGTGTGTGTAAGAGTGTGTGTGTTTGTGTGTGTGCGCGTGCTCGTTCTTGTTTTCTTCATTTCAGCCTTCCCTTATCCACACTGCCCTTGATCACGTGAACATTCGCGTCTCCACCAATCGTGGAGGACGCGATCGGAACTTTCCTCGACCCCATGAAGGATTGTTTTCCGTCCTTGTCACCAACTCATGACGTCATGGGGTCACGTGACCCAGGCAGGACCCATAAGTCATGAACCCCACCTCTCTCTCTCTCTTTCTCTCTCTCTCTCTCTCTCTCTCTCTCTCTCTCTCTCTCTCTCTCTCTCTCTCTCTCTATATATATATATATATATAATATAAATATATATATATATATATATATATATATATAATATCTTAAACACTTGCTTTCTTGACCATATGCCGTGTGTGTGTGTGTGTGTATTTACCTAGTTGTATTTTGCGGGAGGAGAGCTATGCTCGTAGTGACCCGCAGTTGTAGCTTTCCGCTTCCAGTTCTTTCTTAAAACCATGTATAGTTTTAGCACTCACTGTTTCCTCTTTCCGTTTGTTCCATGTATCTATCGCTCTGTCTGGAAAGCTGTTCTTTTTCAAATCTCTTCTGTAACTGTCTTACTTAAGTTTCTTCTCGTGTCCTCTTGTATTTCTTCTCCCATTTTAGTAGGTCATCCCTAACAAGAATTTCCATCCCTTTCATAATTCTGTAAATGGTTATCAAATCACCTCTTTCTCTTTTTTGTTCTAGAATTGATAAGTTTAGTTTGTCCAATCTTTGTTCGTATGTCAATTTTCAAAGTGTTGGTGTCATCTTTGTTTATTGCTCTTTGAAAGCTTTCTAGTTTCTTTATTTAATTTATTTATTTATTTATTTGTTTATTTTTTTTGTACTAGGTGTCCATAGAGACGCT
>NC_134781.1:78449056-78456556 GCF_046742065.1 Oratosquilla oratoria | reverse complement strand
CCATCTAGGCGCATGCAAAAATTGAAACGATACCAGTGCCGAGTGATTAGACCAATACACCATCAAGATGGTGTATTGGTCTAGTCACTCGGCACTGGCAACGTTGTTCTCGCCGCATGAGTTCGAGCCTTCGGGCGTACCACATTTCAACATCCGTTTGCGCCAAGATGGCTTACAATTAAAGTGCATTGTGGTCGATAAAAATGTATCTCTAATCGCTGGGACTCATTTAGTGTTATACACATATATATATATATATATATATATATATATATATATATATATATATATATATATATATATATATATATATATATATATGTATGTATATAATATATATATATATATATATGTGTGTGTGTGTGTGTGTGTGTGTGTGTGTGTGTGTGTGTGTGTGTGTGTGTGTGTGCGTGCGTGTGTGTATGTATGTGTATTATGTATGAATACTTTCCCTGTGCCTGTGCCCACGAAGAACGATCGTGAAGCCGTCAACAGATGAAATCCTTTTGGAGTTGTGGCATTATTGATTCGAGAACGGAATTGTTACATTCATTGAGTGTGCCACGCTTGATTCAAGCAGGAGTGGAGTGTAGTGGAGTGGAGGGGAGGAGTCGTAGTCTTCCACTGGCTACGGGTTTCAGAGCATGTCCATCTTGAGTGGATCGGAGTGGATCTAGTGGATCTTCGGTACGTGTCTCCCATTCCCGCTCAGGTGATCGCAGGTTACAGAAGTCGGAATTTTTCGATGAAGTCAAATAAACACGTAAACACTAGTATCTCCATTGTGTGTGTGTGTGTGTGTGTGTGTGTGTGTGTGTGTGTGTGTGTGTGTGTTTACCTAGTTGTATTATACGGGAAGGGAGTTATGCTCATAGTGACCCGTCTTTGTATCTTTCAGCATCAAGTTTGTTCTTAAATTCTTGAATAGTATTTGCACACACTGTTGCCTCATCCAATTTATTCCAGATATCCACCACTTTGTGTGGGAAGTTATTCTTTTTTTCGAATCTCTTCTATATCCTTTTTGAGTTTCTTTTCGTGTCTTCTTCTTTTTCTCTTGTCTCTATCTAGGACTTCCATTCCTTTCATAATTCTGTAAAAACTCAGTAGATCTCCTCTTTCTCTTCTTTGTTCCAGGGTTGGTAGTTCTAATTTGGACCATCTTTGTTCGTATGTCAATTTGGAGAGTGTTGGTGCCATCTTTGTCGTTGCTCTTTGTATTCTTTCTAATTTATTTTTATTCTTTTTTAATACTGGGTGTCCATAGTGTCGCAGCATACTCCAATCTTGGTCTTATCAGTGTAACTAATATTTTCTTTACCATTTCCTCATCCAAATAGTCAAAAGCCACTTTCATTGACCTTAGTAAATTGAAGGTTTCTCCAACTATTTTGTTGATATGCTTGTCTGTGTGTGTGTGTGTGTGTGTGTGTGTGTGTGTGTGTGTGTGCGTGCGTGTGTGTGTGTGTGTGTGTGTGTGTGTGTGCATCATTTTTATTCTGCATCTAGATTCATTATGCAACGTCAGTTGTTTGTAGTCAGACACCCATTTTCCATTGGAAACTGATTTGTTATGAAGAACCACGGGCAATCATAGCGTGGTAGTAGATTGGTAAACGAATAGATTAGACTTACCATGTAGTGAGCGCAGGAACAATTGGTTATTTTAAGAGAAGATGAGATGAATTTATTCATAGTGATGAAAGGTGATAAGGTATATGGACTTGCCTAGTGTAGGCCTTATGGTCTCTTGAAGTCCCCCCTCCCATTCTTGTGTTCTTGTGAGTTGTATTGTGATCTACCCGAATAGCGATGTCCCCGGTGGCCACTTGTGCGCCCAAAGAATCTGTCGTGATGCATCCGGGATATGACGAAAGGATCACGATATCACTGACCAAATACCAGCCGGATGGACTATAAGATCTTCGCGTCACTGAAGAAATGTCAAATCCCTCTCGGAGACACGCCCGGAGGGGCGGTGACGCGGGCGATGTCTGAGGAGCTCCTGCCTCTTCAGAAGTTCTTGACATTCCCCGATCTCCACCCCACGTTGCCCTTGACGAAGTTTCTTTGTGTACATATCGGTGAGGTTGATCGTGGGGTTAGATGTACGGTGTCCAAATGGGCTGATGATACTAAGCAGTAAGGAAAAGTTGTGGGCTTAGATATTCGGTCTATAAAGTTGCTCATTGTACTGAGTAGTATGAAAGAGCAAATGATCGCTCGAGTCAACGTGGTTTTCGAAGAGAAAACAAACTAAAACAGCGGTTTCGAAAGTGGTCAAACGAAATCAAAATCACCCAAGTGTACAGCGAGTCCCGAAAGTAAAATTAGTACGAAACATTAATACAAGTTACATGGAAACACATCTAAGTGTAATTGTTATGCATTAGGACGAAATGTGAATACAAGTTACATGGAAAATCTTGAGCCAAAAAATGGACATTGAAAAGGATCTTGGTGTAATAGTCATTGACGGCAGTAATGTATTTCTGCTTCAGAGAAAACGAAAGGTTAGTGGAATTGGCAGCGTGATCTTTTGATTTCAAAAGTCGAGTTGTTATCAAAGAGTTTCATAGGTCATTGGCCTGCCCACTCACTTTAAAATTTCTGATATGTTGGAAAGAGTGAGGGGAAAATCCTATTTTTTCTTTAAGAAAAATTGAGACTCGGGAAGAGCTTGATACAATGATATAGGATTTTAAAAGGAATTGATAAGATAAAGAATTTAAAATATTTTCGTATTAGATAATAACCGGAGGAGACATGATGGTGTCATATATTCAAGACGTAGAATTGACATGGAAGTAGGGAGAAGTAATTTCGCCATACGCGTCGTCACTGAATAGAATAAGCTCGTGTTCTTATGTTGTTCTGTCATTTTAGCTAATGCAGTAGAGATCGGTGTTTTAGAATTCACTTGGATAAACACCCGATATCGTCTTTTTTCTCTTCTTTTTTCCTCTTTTTCTTTTTTTCTTCCTCTTCTTCTTCCTCTTCTTTTTCTTTTTCCTCTTCTACTTTATCTTATGCGTTTTTTCTTCCTCTTCTTGTTTTTCTTCCTCTTCTTCTTCTCCCTCTTCTTTTTCATCATCTTCTTCTTCTTCTTCTTCTTCTTCTTTTATTTTCTTCTTCCTCTTCTTGTTTTTTCTTCCTCTTCTTCTTCCTCCTCCTCCTCCTTCTACTTCTACTTCTACTTCTTCATCTTCTTCTTCTATTTCTTCTTCTTCTTTTACCTCTACTTCTACTTCTACTCCTTCTTTAAAGAGTCCTTTGTTGGCCTCATGATGTTTTATCATTGTAACTGGTCGTAAGCGTTTGTCCCGAACCGATATGTGAATAGACTACGCCCATTCCCCTGTCAGGGAATTTTAAAGTTTATGGTGAGATTAGGGATTATGGTTAGACGCTGTGATGTGATAGGTTTCGTTTGTTTTCTTGTTCACTTTACCACCGTAAAGCGAGAGTAACCTGCGGTCTAGGTCGAATGCGAAAAGAAATTAATAATGATAAATAGATAAATAAATAAAAATTTGATAATATAAATAATAAATGAATATATATATATATATATATATATATATATATATATATATATATTTTTTTTTTTTTTTTTTTTTTTTTTTTTTTGTCAGACGACCTGGATGCTAAGGGCCCAAAGGATGTTCACCCAATGTCCCTCAGGATGCCCCTAGGATTTATAGCGACGAAATATTACCACTGAAGGAGCGAAGGGGCCGATTGCGATAACCTATTCCTTTAACACGGGACACTGGCCTACACTGAATAAAATCGCTTGTCGTTAGCCAGAAAAAGTATGTAAACGTACCATCGTGGCGAATGGGGTGAATTGAGCCCCCGGGGGGAGGGGGGCGAGGACGAGGATTTGCTAGTGGTGCACGTGATTCTTATGACGTAACGGTGACTCGGAGGAGCCGGGGAGGAGAGGAGGAGGAGGAGGAAGAGGACAAGGAGGAGGAGGAGAAAGAGAAGGAGGAGGAGGAGGAAGAGAAGAAGGGGGAGGAGGAGGAAGAGAAGGGGAGGAGGAGGAAGAGAAGGGGAGGAGGAGGAAGAGAATAAGAAGGAGGAGGAGGAAGAGAAGGAGGAGGAGGAAGAGAAGAAGGAGGAGGAGGAGGAAGAGAAGAAGGAGGAGGAGGAGGAAGAGAAGAAGGAGGAGGAGGAGGAAGAGAAGGGGAGGAGGAGGAAGAGGAGGGCGTCACGTGCAGCTGGTGGGAGCCCATCGTAACCTTGTAAACCCCCCCACTCCCCCGACCCCATCCCTGACAAGTAAACGTAACACTTCAAGTTTTTGTCTACACTATGGTTACTGCTTGTTGGTTGGTTGTTCATGTCTAGTGGCAGTTGTTGTTAGTTGTTTTGGTTGGTTGTTGGTTGTTAGTCGTTAATTGTTGATGGTAACTTTTGTTGGTCGTTTGAGGTTGTTGGTGGTGGTTAAATGCTGGTGGTTGTTCGTGGTTGGTGGTAGTTGTGGTGGTTGTTGTTCGTAGTTGTGTTGATGGTGGTTGTGGTTGTGATAATTATGATGGTAGTTTTCGTTCTGGTGGAGGGCGGGAATGAAGGGAATCGGAGGGGTTGGCAGGGTGTAAGAAAATATTATGGGCTTCCGTGTATGTACTAAAACTGAACACACACACACACACACACACACACACACACACACACACACACACACACACACACACACACACACATCTATATCTATCTATCTATCTATATATATTTATATATATATATATATAGATATATATATTTATACGCACACACACACACACACACACACACAAATCAAGAAAGACAGCTATAGAAGAGATGTGAAAAAGAACAGCTTTCCTCACAGAGTAATAGACAGTTGGGACAAGTTAGATGAGAAAGTGGTGTGTGCAAAAACAATACATGAATCTAAAAATAGTTTAGATAAAATGAGATATGAAGACGGGACACCAGGAGCATAGCTCCCCTTCCCGTAAAATACAACTAGGTAAATACACACAGTATATATGTTTTATTTTTGTTGGACAGTTTCTTCAATCTCTAGGGCTCATCAGTATTGGATTATAATTATGTAGATTATTTAAGTATCATCAATATTTAAAAAACAGTTATTTTTTTATTTTTTACATTTTATGTCGATACTATTTTGCGTAGATGCACATTTCAGATTACATATCCAAGATTAATAAGAGAACAACAAATCAACAGCAAAGCGAGAAGTAAAAATATTTTAATGTTACCCCTGTACCATGTTTCCTTTGTATATACGTTTTCTGTGACAATTCAAGTTTTCTCTTGTTCGCTCTGCAGGAATAACTATGCGTTGTGGCATTTAGTTTTAGACCATGGCATGCGTTTTAATTAGTTTAAAAGTGTATTGTACTACATTGTATTTCTCTGTACATAACTCGCCATCTTTTCTGTCCTTGAAGTCATTATTAATGCAAGAACTGATACGATAATGAGGAGATATGTTGTGTAGTAAAGTAAGAGGTAAATATGGGAGCATAACATTAAACATATATTATTATATATTTTATGATTACCAGAATATTCCGTTTAGTGGCGTGTGTGGTATGAGGCTATTGATTTTTGAAAATGAGGGTTGTCTGTTGAAAGAAGACTTGAAGAGCAGACATGGGTTTTGGCGATGGTTGGATGAGGACCACAATGGAAATATACTTATATGGTTTTTTTTGTGTTGTCCTCGGCAATTGTAATTGTAATTTAGAACTATGTGTTTTTTCATTATCTGCACTTCATGTATATTGCTTCATTGCCAAATAAAATTATTATTATCATTATTATTAGTATTATTGTTATTTTATTATTGTTATTTTTATTAGTTATTATCATTATTATTATTATTATTATTATCATTATTATTATTATCAGCATCATTATTATGATGATGATGATGATGATTGATGATGATGATGATGGAGGAGGATGGAGGATGGAGGATGGATGGAGTAATGTTGGTTGTCAACATCGGGGCCCCCCAAGGAAGCCATGACAAAAATTTAGGATGGGGACATGGCTTGTTGTTACAAATTATGCAGTTTTACAAAATACAGTCTCGTGATATAAGTGAAGCATATCACAAAAACCCATCAAATATAAGATAAATGTGATTGTCAACTTTGAAATAAAGCAAAGGGTCTATCTTCATGAACATTGTATCGTTATTTTTTATTGTATTTATTTATTCATTTTTCGACGACGTGGGATTTTGGGAGATTATGAAACGGAGCTCCACGAGTGTAGATAATTAATGAAGGGGGGAGTGGAGTAAAAAAATAAAAATAATGAGGTAGGGCATTCAAGAAGGAGTTAGGACATGATGACAACAGCAAGAAAGAAAAACAGAAGGAAAATAGGACCTGTGGTTTCACAACCTTTTCCGACCATAGCACCCCTCCCCTGCTGTCATGTCTAAGCACCCCAGCACCCCTATTTTGTTATTAGAAGGATAAAAGAAAGCGAAGTGTTCTGCTTGATAATTTATTTTCTTGATTCCTTTGAACTGAAACGAATTGACAATATTGTTTGTAGAGGAAATAAAAATACCCTAGAAAAATAAAATTGCATGGGAAAAAGTCAAACATGCACAACTAGGTAATCAGTGATATATATATACAGTATATATATATATATGTGTGTGTGTGTGTGTGTGCGTGTGTGTGTGTGAGTGTGTGTGATTTTTGTGTGCATCATTTCCCAGCAACCCCTATAATTGATTTCAGCACCCCAGGTTAGGAAACGCTGATCTGAGGTGATACAGGAGCAGTTCGATATACGTCACCAATCGGACAACGTGAGGACCGTTGCCGGTTACTACATGATCGCGGATGGCCGGAGAGAGAAACTCCAGGCAGCTAAGGGGTGATGGCATTGGGTGGTTAATGAATCATTAATAAAGTGGTTTGTGGAATTTTGGGATGTGGATTTAATGAAGTTGACACTCGTACCTTATGTAAGTGGAAGAGGTTCCTCGGAGTTGGTGTGGATTAATATGGCTGTCGTGTTTGTTTAATTTCTCTCTGTCTCTTTCTCCCCCACAGGTGAGTGGGTGATGGCAATCCTTGTACCAGTCGCTAGGCAAAGTAAGTGATACGTGATGAATTGGTTGATGTATAGTTTGTCATAAAAGTCCTTCCGTTTTTAAGAACGCGACAGGCGTAGTGTCTTGGGTGATTTGGTCTCGTCCGTGTTTGAGTTTTTCAGATCATGAATCGTATTTTGAGATCCTGTAACTCCTCGCCTCATCTCCCTACTAAGAAGAAATAAATAAACAAGATCCTGTTTACCAATAGAGTGGTTAACGAATGGAATAGTCTTAACTATGAAGTGAGCGCTGAAACTATCTGTTGTTTTAAGAAAAGATTAGATAACTTTATGAATGGGGGGGGATAGGTGGTCATGGACATGGAACTGCCTGGTGTAGGTCTTATGGTCTCTTGTAGTCTCCATCATTCTTATGTTCTT
>NC_134781.1:78431556-78446556 GCF_046742065.1 Oratosquilla oratoria | reverse complement strand
AGAATTCGTGTTGATGCGTGGAAAGTCTTGAGGTTATTCAAGAATAATTTACGGGTGTGCTGGAGATACTGGCAGTGTGTGTGTGTGATTCACCATGGTCTTGGATCACGTGTTGGACTCGTGATCGACAGCTATTTCCCTCCCGGAGAAGAGCTCAGAGCTCATATATATGACCGATCTATGGGTAATGCTGTGACCTTACACGCACACACACTCCCAACTCCCCCCCACGAGAGTTGGAGTAACGACTCGGAACGTAGCGATACTGAAATTATTTCAGCCCTGGGCGGGATTCGAACCCAGACCGCCGGAGTGGCAGCCGGAAATACCACTGCGCCACGTGTGTGTGTGTATGTGTTTGTTTTCTGCCTCTGAGTGAGGTCTTATCGGAGATAACGACGTCCCCCGAACTCGGCCTTCCACCCGGTCGACGCCCACGGCCCCTCTTTGGGGGGAAAGCTTCTCGTCTGAACGATCGCAGCAGCAGCAGCCATGAACATCTTCAGAGCTTTCCTCCCCCGGTGTCTTCGCGCCCTGGACGCCCTCGGGCGGTGCTGCGACGGGAGGAGACGCAGGGAGTCTCCCGAAGAGGACCTCATCACCAGGGTTATCCCCCAGGGCCACTACAGGGGATTCTGGAGACCCGAGGACTGCTGGGAGGAGATCTAGGTAGACCCCTCTTCGGGGGAGTCGAGCGGCGCCGAAGGGACACCAGAAGAAGGAGGAGGAGGAGCAAGTCCCGCCGCGTCGATCTGAGAGACTCTTCGCAGCTTCGTTCTCAACCAACTCAGAAGACGCGAGGAACTTCTTGAGAGTTCGGGCCGGATGTTTCGGCACAAAAGTCCCCTCCTCCCGTCTTCACGACGGCGAATTCTCTTACGCAAGAGGCATTTAAAAAAAATGAAAGTAAGCAACTGCGGAATAATGAAAATAGAAATCGAAAAAAAAATCTTCAAGTTTGGTTTCTGTTTACAAGACATTCCTTGGCAACGGGTAAGGCGTCTCGCCAATAAACCCCGGCGTAAAGGACCACTGACTGATTAAGCTTCACGTAATCAGTACCCTTGGGACATTGGTGAGACCTCTACGGACCAGAGGCACACAACTCTTTTCATACAATTAGAGGCCCTTTTTTTTTTTTTTTTTAGAAGCAGTCAGCTGTCGCGGTGCTTTGAAGAACGCATGCTTATGTGCATGGGGGGTGGGGGAACTACAGCCGTCAGGCCTGTGAACGCATGGAATGAAAACGACCAGGAGAAGCAGAATTCCTGTGGCTCAAAAGTTTCACTTTCCTCGCGTGTGCGTGTGCTTTCGTGTTTCTGTTTTTTCGTGAACTTGTCTGTGTGCGTGCACGTGCCAGCTGATGTGAATTTACCCTCACGCGCGCACGCACTTATAAATCCGCCCCCCTTTTCGCCTGAATGAAATCGTCTGGGAATTAACCAGAATAAAAGCAACACGTGCCGCTCGGGACGGAAGACGTGAGTCCTAAACACGTCATCCTTGACGGTCGAGGAGCAGTTTCTGCGAGCTCATCCTTCCACCGGGACTTCACCCTTGAACCCTCACCCTTGATACACCTCTACGCTCACCCTCACCCTCCGTTGCCTTTTTTTTCTTCTTCTTCTTCTTCTTCAGCATTACTCTCACGATCATATGAATTTGTTTTTGTCCTACGCGGGTCATGTAGTAATATAGTGTGTGTGTGTGTGTGTGTGTGTGTGTGTGTGTGTGTGTGTGTGTGTGTGTGTGTGTGTGTGTGTGTGTGTGTGATTCACCATGGTCTTTGGATCACGTGTTGGACTCGTGATCGACAGCTATTTCCATCCCGGAAGAGACCTCAGAGCTCATAATTATATGATCGACCTATGGGTAATACTGTGACCCGACACGCACACACACACCCAACTCTCCGCCCACGAGAGTTGGAGTAACGACTCGCAGCGCAGCGATACTGAAATTATTTCACCCCTGGGTGGGATTCGAACCCGGACCTCCGTAGTGGCAGCCGGGAACTCTACCAACTGCGCCACGCGTTGTGTGAATGTGTGTGTGTGCGCGCGCGCGTTACTTTCAGGAACAGGACTCATAATTTAGGAAATAAAAGAGATTAGACGGAATCTGAAGAGAAATAGAGATAAGTTAATAAAACTTGACTCTTTGATCAACTAAATTCCCTTCCGAGTTTAACAAATTCGTTCTGCAACTGCCATAACTTAACTAGAACTTTTCCTTGTTAGAAAGTTATACTGAAATGTCTAGAATCCTGTAATATGTAAAAGCTGCCCCCGGGATGGTGAAGTATTTATATAGCAGCCATGAAATGTAAGAAAAATATGTGTATTATTATTGAAAGGTCTAATGGTGGCATTCTTAAACAAATCTTTCCTTATATAAATTTTATAAAAATCCTTGGAAAGGAAAAATTTATATAAGGAAATAATTCTTTTAAGAATACCATATATATACCTTATGTATACCTTATATATACCATATACATACCTTATATAAATATTTCCCTTTCAAAGATTTATATAAGGAAAGATTTTTTCTAGGAATACCACCGTAAGAACGATAATGGGGACGAAGTATGAAAGGCTATTTATGGCCAGGAATAATTAGAAATAGTTTAGAAATCTTTCCTCTTCAGCGCTTTTGTTATCAAGTTTAGATATAAAAAAGAATGTAGGTATGAATTTTTGTAGGCCGTGGAAAGAAATAGAGAAATGTACCATTTTTTTTTTCAATGAAAAAAAATCATGAATCAAGTATGGCCGTGTTTTACCTTAAGCTGTGGACATAGGTTCTGTAAGATTTCAAAGAAATTCGCAAATAGTTTTACTGGTTTTTAGGAACTAGGAAATCAGTGGACACAAACACAAACGAGCATCTTCGCAAATCCGGTAATGTATGGTAAATAAATGTCTTACCTATCTATTTTTCTATCTATATACTAAGGTGCAGGGATGACCCGTCATCCGGGAGGTGCTAAGATGAGAGGGAGGGTGGAGGGGTGTGGAGTGTATTCAGGGATGGAATGGGTAGGAATGATTTTATGCCTTTTCCTTTTTGGCTACCTCCCTTGTAAGGGGGAAAAAGCCTTGGTATATGTATGTATATACTAATGGATTTTCCCCCTTATAAGGGAGGTAGACAACCCAAAAGGCAAGTACCCACTCCCACCCATTCCACTTTCATCCACCACCCTCTCCTCCTCCTCATCTTAGCTCCTCGTGGATGACGGGTCACACATGTATCACTTCCACTCACCACAATGCCTTACAACTCAGTATTAACCCATTCAACTCCGATGACAAGATGTCTTGTCATTTGGTCAAATAAAACAAAAAATCATAAAACACCAAAATGTTTGATCAAACACCAGAAAAATATGACGTCAATCCTCGCTTCGCTGCGATTGACGTCATATTTTTCTGGTGTTTGATCAAACATTTTGGTGTTTTATGATTTTTTGTTTTATTTGACCAAATGACAAGACATCTTGTCATCGGAGTTGAATGGGTTAAAAGAAATATATTTTCTGGATTCGCACCTCGATCAAGATCTGTCAGAAAAACATTCAATATCTTCTTGACCAGTAGGTTACCCCTTCAGAAATTATGATTAAAATTGATCCACAGCTTTTTGAAATGTTTTGTGAATGTGCAGGGTGATCACATAGTTTCCGTCCATGTTTATTGGATGAGGTAGGAGAGTGTGTGGATGTAGAGGTGGGGGTGGGGGGAGGGGGGGTTGATGGTACCGTTAGAAGTGACTACTCGTAAGCAAGACCTTCGAGAAAATAAGGAGATATTTATGAAGATGAGGTCAAGGACTTCCACGAACCTGTATAAAGAAAAATCAATTCAAAGACTGTGTTATCTTGATTCCTTCTCTCTCTCTCTCTCTCTCTCTCTCTCTCTCTCTCTCTCTCTCTTTTTGTTTTTCGTGTCCCAGCCTTGCCCTCTCTCCACCTCTCACCCATGCCTCTTTTTTGTGTGTTATATTTCTTCTGCCTTCTGCTCTTTCCCTCTCCTACCCACCTTCTCTCTCTTATTCACCTTCTGCTCTTTCCTTCCACCCAATCTCCGTTTTCTTCGTTTTCTCTTTATATTATGTTTGGTGTTCTCTCCCTCTTCTGTTCACACTTTCTGCTCTTTTTCTCTTTTCATTCCCATTCCCTCTTCATTCCGCTCTCTTTCTGCCCCTCTCCCCCCAATTCCTTCTCTCTTCTCAAGAACTGGTTTACCAACAGAGAAATTAACTAATGGAATAGACGTAGCAACCACGTAGTGAGCGCTGAAACTTTTGGTTGTATTAACAGAATAGATAACTTTATGGATATGGATGACGGGTGGTAAGGGGACATAGAACTGTCTAGTGCAAGCCTTATGGTCTCTTGCACTCTCCTTCATTCCTATGGTTTTATAATCTATTTCAATTTCCGCTTCATCTCCGCCTCCCTTAGGACGTTATCACATTGGGCTATTTTTCCTCCGACTGTTGGAGTAGATTTGCAGCCCACAGCTTTCGGGAAGGAATCTGATATGCTGGAGGAAAATTATATTTCCTCCAGCATGTCAGGTGAAATTACATTTAAACTGTTGAGAAAAAAAATTGCCATGGAGAGATTTTACGGCGGAAAATGTTCTGGAGGGGGTGAACGGTACCGTCGACGAATCGGAGGTCGGAGGAAAAATAGCCCAGTGTGATAAGGCCTTTATTACTTGTTCTCTGCAAGAGTCCAATGCCCATTGCATAGGTGTCAAAGCTCTGGGGGTGGGGGGTGGCTAACGTCACCCACATGCAGAAGTCTCCGGGACGGAGCTCCAGGAGTACCACTCCCCTGGACTTCTCTGGCGTCATCAATCTCCCTTGACGACCGGAGGGGCGCTCTGGGAGTACCAATCCCCTGGACTTCTCCGACTCCCTCCTTTCTCGGCGCCATCCGGCTCCCTTGAAGACCGGGCCGGCGCGGCGTGGGAACTGTGACGTTCCCATCCCAATGGCTAATGAAAGCATCACACCTTGTATAACCTCGCCCCCCTTCCGCGGTGTTCGTGTATGTTTGGTGTCGTGGTGCACCATGGTTTACCGACGATGGTGGTGGTGATAGTTATGAGGGTGGTGGTGGTGATAGTGGAGATTTGGAGGAGTTTGGAGGGAGGTAAAGAGTTTGAGGTATGGTGATGATGTTGGTGGTGAATTTAGGGTGAGGTAGAGTTTTTGTGGAGTTGAAGGAGAGTGGTGGTGATGAGTTTGGAGCGAGGGTGAAAGATCATGAGGTGATGTGGGGGAGAGGATGGTGGTGATAAGAAGGTGTAATATTATTATTATTATTATCATTATTATTTTCATTATATTTTTTATTTTATTTATTTGTTAATATATTTTTGTGAGTGCCGTTGGCTTTCGTTGTGGTCCTGGTGTTGGTTTTTGAGCTAATGGTGTTATTCTTGGTGATAGTGGCCCCGGCATTGTTTGTGAGAGTTTAAGAACCATTTTAACGGTGGTAAGTATCAACAGTAATGATTGCTTAATGATGGCTGACGTGATATGACGGTACAGGCGAAAGTTTCTCTAATGGATGACTTTTTGTGCGTCAGTGTAGTTAAGTATTATACAGTATATATATATATATATATATATATATATATATATATATATATATATACCTATATAAATATATATATATATATATATATATATATATATATATATGTGTGTGTGTGTGTGTGTGTGTTTTCACCTTGGTCTTTGGATCACGTGCTGGACTCGTGATCGACAGCTATTTCCCTTGCGGAAGAGAGCTCAGGGCTCGTATGACCGATCTATGGGTAATGCTGTGACTTGACACGCACACACATGCACCCAACTCCCCGCCCACGAGAGTTGGAGTAACGACTCAAAGCGCATCGATACTGAAGTAACTTCAGCCCTGATTCGAACCCGGACCTCCGTAGTGACAGTCGGGGACTCTACCAACCGCGCCACCAAGTCGTGTGTTGTGTGAGTGTGTGCGTGCGTGTGTGTGTGTGTGTGTGTGTGTGTGTGTGTGTGTGTGACGGAAAGATAATTTGATATTTGGAGGTTAGAAAAAATAGAATATTGTAATCGAAGTCGTTTTTACTTAAACGAACCATCAACAGTCGGAGCTCTCGAAGGCCGTGGAAGCCCAGTGTGATAACCCCCCTCCTTCAGCGACGCCTTCTGAAAGTGTAATGTTTGTGAATTGCACGAGAAAACCTGCATTGACAGTTACTTCGAAAATTGGGGCTCTACGCGGAAGCTGCTGCTGCTCTCCGCAACTGCAATCTCATTCTCGCCAAGATTCGAGCTGTTCGTCTTGTTCGTCTCGTTCGCCAGCGGGAGATTCTCAAGTGGGTTGGTGGCTTTTGTTACCCCGAGAAGTGGGCCGTGACTGCGCGGCTGGGATGCGCAGTAGCGCCGCGTGTAGAGACGTCATAGAAAATCCAAGTCTTCGTTTACTGTTGTAATTCTGCTATTGATTACATTCTCTAGAGGATTTCAGAACGCAAAGCAGTTGCATAGTGATTGGCATTAAGAGTTGGAAAGTGACTTTCTTTCCTCTTTTCTCTCTCTCTCTCTCTCTCTCTCTCTCTCTCTCTCTCTCTCTCTCTCTCTCTCTCTCTCTCTCTCTCTCTCTCTCTCTCTCTCTCTCTCTCTCCAAGACACGAGTGACACCAGAACAATGCAATTGGGGTTGAGGTTGATAATGGGCTTCAACTTCAAGAGGCAGTTTGATTGACTGTAAAAGTGTTTAAGTTATCTGCGGCTTGTCACACAAACTTCAATGATCACAATATACAGTCACGAGCAAAAGTTTTGATCCACGCCACTGCTCTCACGTCAATACACACACACACACACACACACACACACACACACACACACACACACACACACACACACACACACACATATATATATATATATATATATATATATATATATATATATATATATATATATATATATATATCGAGTGCATTATATATTTTCCTATATAATAGATTACAGGTATTTTTCAAAGAATTTAAATTTTATCATAACCTATGGGTGGATCATGACTTACATATTTAGCCATTTTCTTATATCTTAAAAAAACGAAAGAAAATTCTGTCATTAAGTTTCATTTGCATGAAACCATTTCTTAATCTTTTCAATGCGTTTTACGTAGTTATTCCTGCTGATGCACGGAGATTTCACTCAGTTCAGAGAGAACTCCTTGAATTAATTGACCATTCAGTGGATAACTCGCAAATCTTGCTGTGAGGCTGGGAACACCTGCGGTTGTCGCTAGGTCCGAGTTTCACATGCGTTTCAGTGGGGAAATGAGCTCTACGAGGTGGGAGGAGAAACGAATGACCGAATTCGCTTGTGGGATGGGTGGTAGTTGAAAAGATCAAAGTTTGTACGTGACTCTTTCTCTCTCTCGCTCTCTCTCTCTCTCTCTCTCTCTCTCTCTCTCTCTCTCTCTCTCTCTCTCTCTCTCTCTCTCTCTCTCTCTCTCTCTCTCTCTCTCTCTCTCTCTCTCTCTCTCTCTCTCTCTCTCTCCTCTCTCTCTCTCTCTCTCTCTCTCTCCCTCTCCCTCCTCGCTCTCTCTCTCTAATTTGTGTGTGTTATATCTCATATTGTGCCACTGTAACGCATTTATTTTGACCTCGCTTCACCATCCGTTGACCTAGGTTCGGACTTTGTCTCTCTCTTCCTCCCTCCTCTCTCTCTCTAATTTGTGTGTGTGTGTGTGTGTTACGTCTCATATTGTGCCACTGTGACGCATTGGTTTTGACCTCGCTTGGCCATCCGTTGACCTGGGTTCGGATGCCATGGGCATCGGTGACTTTAATCGGTGTGGAATTCGGGGTTTGACTTTTTTTTAATGAAATATTCTAACGTTTATTCTTGTTGAAGTTGATGGCGATGTATGTTCTCCGTCCTTAACCACTCGTCTGTGTGTAGGACTTCCTCAAACTGAATAAATTCGTACTGTGTTAATGTGGTCTAACCGACGTTATGTCGTATCACACACACACACACACACACACACACACACACACACACACACACACACACACACACACACACACACACACACACACACACACACACACACACACACACACACACACACACATACACACACACACACGCGCGCGTACGATACGACTCGTGGCGCGATTGGTAGAGTTCCCGGCTGCCACTACGGATGTCCGGGTTCAAATCCCGCCCAGGGCTGAAATGATTTCAGTATCGCTGCACTACGAGTCGTTACTCCAACTCTTGTGGGCGGAGAATTCTGTGTGTGTGTGTGCGTGTAAGGTCACACCTTTGCCCACAGATCGGTCATATATGAGATCTAAGCTCTCTTACGGGAGGGAAATAGTTGTCGATCACGAGTCCAACACGTGATCCAAGGCCATGGTGAATCACACGTGTGACGTGATTTGTCTCCCAGAGAGATAAACGCGGCGCATGGAAGCTATCCAAGTGATACTCGCATCGCTGTGGAGGGTTGGTTTCGACCTCGTTTCACACGATGACGTGGACCGGGTTCGAACCCCCGACCACCACCGGTGACAGCTACATGCCCTGTCGGTCCTAGCAAAGAGGGTAAAGGTGACGGCTTGAGTCGAGGTTGAAATATGCGTCCTCGTTGTATTCTTCGTCATTGTATATATATATATATATATATATATATATATATATATATATATATGCACAAGTTTCATAAAGCACACGTGAATACACAAATTATGCTAAACACCACAGTGAAAGGAAATTAAAAATTTGGATCCGAGCGCTTTCGTGATATAATCACTTAAAGGATTACAATCCTTGAAGAAGTGATTATATCACGAAAGCGCTCGGATTCAAAATTTTACTTTCCTTTCATTGTTGTGTTTAGCATATATGCATATATATATATATATATATACATATATACATATATCATATATATACTATATATATATATGTTTTTATTAATTGTATTTACATATTAAATTATGTGCTTATTTCTTACGAATAGATGAATATTGTTTAGTGTACTTAATTGGGATTATAAATTACAAGTGACGCTTATTATTAGTTACAGTGGTAACGGGTTTAGTTATCGTAATAGGTTAACCCTTGTCGGGTTAAGAATTTTACACATCTGTGCATAATGTACTTCTCTTCGTGGTAGAGATCTGTCGATCGCATTTGGAAAGTAAAGCGAACTCGTTTTTCGGAATTTAGTTTGGCTTTCCACTGGAGCCGTCGATGCCGCTGCTCGATCAATCGACTCTCCCAAATAACGTGTCGATGTCATTTGGCAATTGATATTTATATTTATTGTTATTATTATTATTGTTATTTTATTATTATTATTATTATTATTATTAGTAGTAGTAGTAGTAGTAGTAGTATCATCATCATTATTATTAATATTCATTATTATTAATAATAACATTGTTTATTATTATTATTTTATTTATTCATTTATTTTTATTTATTTATTCGAACGAGGAAGTGAAGAGGAGAGCGGGGTTGGAAAAGGAGTTGGGAGATAGGGTTGAAAGAGTATTGGGATGGTTTATACACATGGAAAGAATGAGTGAAGAAATATTAGTAAAAGAGGTGTGGAAGGCAGAGGTGGAAGGAATGAACATGAGGGAGCGACCAAGGATGAGATGGATGGATGGGGTAAAAGGGGTGTTGGTAGAGGACAAAAGATAGGGGTCAGTGGAGAATGGTTGTGTATGGATGAAGCTGTATTGCATGGAAGAGAGTTGGGGAGGTGGGTGAGATAGCGTGTATGAATGATATATTTTATGCAACTCGAAGGAATTTCTCCCCGTCTTCTCTTTTTTCTACATGAGGGGACTGAGAGATGGGGTTGCCGGTTAAATGAAGCGGTTTTGCTGTGGACGTGCTGTCTCTTGCTACATTGCTTCTGCCCCAGGGCAGTAGGCAAGATGCAGGGATGACCCGTCATCCAGTAGGAGCCAAAAAAAAGAGGAAGGGAGGGATGGTGAATGGGAGTGGAGTATGTGGGGATGGAATGGGTGGGAGTGGATTTATGAATTTGACTTTGGCTACCTCCCTGGTAAGGGGGAAAAAGCCCTTGGTGTATGTATGTATATATGTATGCATGTGTGTATATATGTATGTATGTATATGTATGTAATCAGAGAGAGAGAGAGAGGAAGGGCAGAAGAGAGGGAGGGAAGAAGAGAGAGAGAGAGAGAGAGAGAGAGAGAGAGAGAGAAGGCTCATCTGGCGATCGAGCGTAAAGAAATTTTCTAGTGACAGTTGGCGTTTGGCGACAGATGTGTCCCATACAGAAGACATCGTGTGTCGCAGAGCAGAGTGACCAGTGAAAGAACAATTCCTCCAGTTCACTCACCCGTCACTGGAGGCTGTGTGTGCATTCAGGCAAGATAGTACACTAAACCAATTACTAGATTCTAGTCCGTGGAATAAGTAAGTTGTTTATATTAAGAAGAAGTAAGGAATACAAAGGACGAAACACGAAGGAACAGCTTTCCAGCTATAAAGCGTCGCCATTGCGAATTTTTTTTTTTTCTAACGATTACGGAACCAGTTTTGAATCCAGGTCATTAGGCTGATCACTGTGCCATGCAGTGCCAGGTTCTTATGACACAGTACCACAATCAGGATCTTGTTAAAAAAAATGAATAAAAATGAAAAAACCAAGGGGGAATTTGAGAGGGTCAGAAGTAAAAAAAAGAAAAGAGAGAGAGAGAGAGAGAGAGAGAGAGAGAGAGAGAGAGAGAGAGGCACGTGAATCAATGGTGTTACTGACTGGATTCCTCAAGATGGAACATTAAAGGGAGACCAGGTGGAGATAGAATGGTAGAGGCCTTCGTTATGCAATGGGTTCGGAGTGACTAAAAGTGTTATCACACTGGGCTATTTTTCCTTCGACATTTGGAGCAGATTTACAGCCAGAAGCTTTCGGGATGGAATCGAATATGCTGGAGGAAAATTAATTTCCCTCCAGCATATCAAACGATATTTTACGGCGAAAAAAAAAACTTCTGGAGTTGGTGAGCGGTACTACCGATGAATCGGAGGTTGGAGGAAAAATAGCCCAGTGTGATAAGGACCTAGACTACTTCGTGGTCACATTCCTCACGTTCCGCGCTGCACGTGTGGCCACGACGTTCTTCTCGTTCGCGAGACCTCGATCCCTGTCCCGTTGTTTGGAACTTCGCCGACAGCTGCAGCAGTTACGATCGGCACCGTGGAGTCGCCACGCCCCTCTTTCCCTCCCCCTTCCCCCCCTCTCCCCCACCAGCGCACTCCAGTCTTGAATCAACCCCCCCCCGCTACACACACACACACACACACACACACACACACACACACACACACACACACACACACACACACACACACACACACACACACACATACACCGTTCTCCTCTCTCCCACCCCTGCCACCCAGCCTCCCCCACTTTTCTCCTCTCCCTTTCCTTCCTCCTCCTCCTCCTCCTCCCCTCCTCCCCTTCCTCTTCTTCCTCCTCCCATCCTCCCCCCTCCTCCTCCTCCCCCTCCTCCTCCTCCCCCTCCTCCTCCTCCTCCTCCTTCTACTACTACCACTACTACTACTACTACCACTACTACTACTACTACTACTACTACTACTACTACTACTACTACTACTACTACTACCACTACCACTACCACTACCACTACTACTACTACTACAATTACTATTTCTATTCTTCCTCTCCTCTCCTCTCCTCCCCCCTCCCTCTTCCTCTCTCCTCCTCCCTCCCCACTTCCATCTCCTCCCTTTCTCCATCACCTGAATTGGCTTCACGCATGAGCTAACTGGGACTTGACCCCACGAGCGTTGGGGTCATGACCTTGGCTGAGCAAACGGGATGGGTGTGGGTCATGCCTCAACTGAATAAAATCGTCTGACGCTAATCAGAGCGTAGAGTGTGTCCTATCAGTATGGGAACTGCCTAATGTAGGCCTTATGGTCTCTTGCAGTCTCCTTCATTGTTATGTTCTTGTGTCGTTTGCTCTTTGTAGTCGTACTAGACGCTCTCAAGGTACGTTTTACTCGGGTGACGCCCATCCTACTATCTGGCATCCTATTTGGGTAAGCGCGTTCGTTGTAGGTTCGGCTAAAACGATCAGCGTCGTATGTTGCAGCTTGACACAAAACAGCCCCATCATACAAAAAAAAAAAAAAAAATAGACAATCGTTTGACGATCATCGTTGAGCCATGAACGATCATCATTGAATGATAATCGTACCGAGCTTATCGAACCTTTAGAAGGAAGCCATTCATGTGTAGTACACTGCTGAGAAACAATCAGGGCTCGACCTCGGACTCCTGTGAGGTCACTGAGGGTCAAGTATGCGTATCCATCAAGTCACGTTTGAGCCTTGATAACATTCCATTTGGTTGATTACTCTAATGTGATGATGACAATGATAAAGCTAAGGGTAATGATAATGTTAATAATAATAATGATAATAATAATAATAGTAATGGTAGTAATAGTAATAATGATAATAGTGGTAATATATTGTTACTGATAACGATGAAAAATAATAAACAATAATAATGATGATGATAACAATAGCAATAATACTAATATCAATAGTTACATATACATGTACCAAGAGTTTTCCCCCCTTATAAGGAGGTAGCCAAGTCAAAAGGCACGTACCTGCTCCCACCCATTCCACTCCCTCCCCCCCTTCCCCTCCCCACTCTCATCTTAGCTTCTCATGGAAGACGGGTCATACATGTATCACGCCCAATACCCTGGGCCATAGGCAATGCAGCAAGACGCTAATCAATTATGATTATTAATATTAGTAAAGAATATATAATAATAACCATAATTAATTAGTAATATTACGAAACGTTTCGAAGATCATGAGTCAACGTTTCCATTTCGACCTGGCGAGCAGACCGGTCCAATAATGCGCTCAGGGTCCATTGGACCAGGCAGGCAACCCACAATTCGGGTTACGTAATCCCACCTCCCTCCCCTCTCCTCCCCTCCCCTCCCTCCCCCTCTCTCTCTCCCTCCCCTCCCTCTCTCTCTCCCTCCCCTTCAACTCAACCCGGCCCGCCTACAGCACCCAGGCACATCAGCACCCTTGTGTCCATCTTTTGTTTTTCATTATATATGTCCTACATAGCTATTCTCTCTCTCTCGCTCTCTCTCTCGCTCTCTCTCTCTCTCTCTCTCTCTCTCTCTCTCTCTCTCTCTCTCTCTCACACACACACACACACACACACACACACACACACACACACACACACACACACACACACACAGATCGGTCATACGAGCTCTGAGCTCTCTTCCGGGAGGGAAATAGCTGTCGTTCACGAGTCCAGCACGTGATCCAAAGACCAATGTGAATACACACACACACACACACACACACACACACACACACACACACACACACACACACGAGGGAAATACTGTGCGTTCCAAGGAGTCCGTTGAAGTTGTGGAATACGTCGGGATTTACTACTAGCCATTCTGCCAAACCAACCTTAGTATATGTGCTAATTTGATTTTTTTATATATTTTATTGTATACCAAAAATGTAAAGTACTTGACATGGACAATAATGACAAAAGACCATCCTTAAACTATTCCTTGGGAAGAGATTCCATTACAAAAGCAAAAGAGGCAAAAATATTTGTTGATTAAAAGACAACCTGTCACCTGACAGACATATCAGCAAGGTTGTGAGAGAGACGCACGTACTACTACAGAAGATTAAAGCGTCTTTTCAGTATATGGATGAAGAGATTAAAAAAGAAAATATTCATCGAAACCCTGATCCGTCCAAGACAGGAACACGCGTCAGTGGTATGGTCCACCACACAGAATGAAGGATCAAGACAGGAACACGCGTCAGTGGTATGTCCACCACACAGAGTGAAAGATATAAGCAAGATCGAGAGAATGTAAAGGGTAGTAACCAAACTGGTCCTCAGCCTGGCAGGTAAACCATATGAGGAGAGACTAAAAACAATGGGTCTTCCAACGTTGAAAATTCGAAGAGAAAGAGGAGATATGATTACAGTATTCGTGTTACTAAAGAGGATATATTATAATTACAGAAGAGATCTCTTGATTAATGATGTGAGTGGTTTAAGAGCTCGTGGGAACAAGTTAAGAAAGACTTATTGTCTAAAGAATGTAAAGAAATACAGTTTTCCATATAGATGCTTAAAACTTTAAATAGTTTAGAAAGTGGTGTAACCCAAGCTTAAACAATACATGAAGTTCAAATCTAAATATGATGATTGGAAATTAAATTGGGATTCTCCATGAATATGAGGCTAGGTATGATATATTAGAGATTAGATGAAACCCAGTGAACATTACTCTTTTCCTGTATACTACAATTAGGTAAATACACACAAACCGGCCCGACGGCACAGTGGTACCGTTCTCGACCCCTGTTTCAGCGATCTTAGATCAAGCCCCGCCCAGAACTGAAAAAAGGTCAACATCACTGTACTGCGCGCCGGCACTCCAACTCTAGTGGGCAAGGAGTTGTGTGTGTGTGTGTGTGTGTGTGTGTGTGTGTGGTCACAGCATTATCCATAGATAAGGCCATATCTGAGCTCTGAGTTCTCATCCTCTAGGCGGTTTCATATCATCTATTACATATATCCTCCTCATGGAAAATAATCAGTTAGAATGTGTAGCAGCGATGCTGAAGAGAAAGCAAACTTGCAGCTTTTTCTCTTTATTAGCGAATGGTCAAAGTGAGTAGATATGTGTATGCAATTGGCATTTGCTGGCAAAACTATCAAAAGAAAACACATATGAAGACGGAGCCTTTATCAAGTATGATATGGTTTAACGTCACAAATTCCTCCCATCGGAAGGCTAGGACGGTGCCCCTTACAGAGGACTTTGTAGCGTGGAATTTAATGAACCATGCCCTTGGTTCAACTTCGCCGGT
>NC_134781.1:78416556-78424056 GCF_046742065.1 Oratosquilla oratoria | reverse complement strand
GGGAACAGAACTTTTCTCCCATTATTTTTTTATTTGTGTATTTTTTATTTTTTATTCTTCTTCGCTTAAGACGCGTTGTTGAGTTGGTGAAAATAGCTTCATGTGATACGTTGGGTTTACTCTCCTGACAAACGCATAATGTCCTCCTTCGTGCTGCGTGTGTTACGTGCCCCCAGGCAGCACGTGTCATGCTGTCGTCGTCAGCGTACGTCGAGGGCGACCCCCCTCTCCCACGTCCCTTCGCGTCCACCTGCTGCAGGAACAAGACTTCCCTGAAGAACTTGAGGAGCATCACTTGATGGGTTTCGTGGATGTCCTTTCTCACGTGCCAGCTGTTCTTTGTTAGGACTCCCGGATCCTCACGTCCCTCCCCCTCCTCCTCCCCCTCCCTCCCCCTACCTCCTCCCTCCTCCCCCCTCACTCACTCTTCCTCATTCCTCACCCTCTCCATGTTCCCCCTCACCTCTCTTCCATACTCCCCTCCTCTCCTTTACCATCTCCTTCCTTCTCCCTTCCACCTCCTTACCTCTTCCCCCTCCCCTTCTCCTCCTTCTCCTCTCTTTTCCTCTTCCCCCTTCCCGCCCACTCTCCTTTCCCCCCCTCTTCCCCCCTCTTTGTTGACATCTCTCGTCCATTTCTCCTCTCCCCTTCCCCTGTTCCTCCTGTGTTCTTTTTCGTTTCCTTTCCTCTCCTGCTATATTTTATTTACCCCTTCCTTTCCTTTCCCTCCCTTTTGTTTGTCCTTCAGTCCCCTTCCCTCCACTTTTCTTTCCCCTCCCTTCCCTTTCCCCTTCCCTTCTCTTCCCTTCCCTTCCCTCCCCTATACTTCCGCCCCCATCCCTTCCATTCCTTCCCCTTCCCCTTCCCCTTCTCCCTCCTTTCCCTTCCTTTTTACCTTTCCTTCCCTTGCCTTCCCCTCCTCATTCGTTTTTTTTCCAACAGCCGGAACGAGTGTCATTGTCAGAACTGTTGACATGTCACGTGCTTGTTGGAGACATCACACAGTGTGGTGTCATACGTTGCGTACCTGATGGGAACGTCGATATTTTCTTCGTGTTTTGGTGTCGCCTTTTTTTTTTTTTTTTTTTTTTTGGGGGGGGGGGTCAGCGTGGGCTCCAGACGAAGAGGACCCCCCGAAAGCGTCGTAATACTTTGACGTCATGATGTGTATTCCTTAGCCTGCAGCGTTTCCCAACCTTTTCCGACCATAGCACCCCCTGTTGTGTCTAAGCAGTCCAGCAACCCTATCTTGTTATTAGAAGGATAAAAGAAAGTGAAGTGTACTGCTTGATGATTTATTTTCTTGATTCCTTAGAACCGAAACAAATTGACAATATTGTTTGTAGAAGAAATAAGAACACCCTAGAAAAATAAAATAATATGGAAGAAGTCAAATATGCACAACTAGCTAATCAATGATACATATATCAATATTATTTTTGTGTGCATCATTTCCCAGCACCCCCGTATAATTGATTTCAGCACCTCCAGGTTGGGAAACACTGCCTTAGAGGAATAAAATCACCTGACGACAACCAAAATAAACACGAATAGAATATAAAAAACAAAGGGTTATGATGGATTAAGGATGAATTTTATTGAAGCGTTTGTTTATTTTTCTCTCTACCGACGTTATTATGAAGCGAATGTGTCTTTTATCGCTTTGGATGTTGTGCCACTGTGACCCAATGTGACCAAAGACCCAAACTGGAAGGGTAAATTCAGCGTTGGTGGACGTGGACATGAGTAAAAAATTTGACCCACTCAGATAATTCATGATATAAAATTCAAATTCTCTGTATGACAATTTGTTTTTATTTATGCAAGGAAATGACCTAACCGTAAGCTTAATGCTACATAAAAAAATATATCACGTACTCGACAAAGGCAATCATATTGACGTTGTTAGAGCTATTAGAGAAGGTTAGATAACTCTATGGTAAATGATGGTAATAAGTAATGGACATGGAACTGCCTTGTGTAGGCCTTATGGTCTCTTGCAGCCTCCTGCAGTCTTATGTTCCTATGTAACTGTAGCGTGGGTGAAAACTTTTGCTCGTGACTGTTTTCGAAACTTTTCCTACCCAAGCACTCTCTCTAGTCAGGTCTAAGCAGTCGAGTACTCCCTAACTAATATCTTATTACTAGAAGGATAAAGGAAAGTGTATGGATGGACATCTTCCTAACACCCCCTAGAATTTATTTCAGCACCCTAAGTTTAGGTTAGGAAACGCTGTAGTCTAAAAGTTCTTAGAAACTTGGAGTGCTAAGATGAACTACAGTAGATGGTGGAGAAGATTTCTCTAGTTTGATGTTTTGGGAATGCTTCATGAATAAGGCGATGTATACGTAATAAGGTGTATTTCCAAACCCATACGCAAGAGTAAAACACGTCTTACACGATTAACATTATTGCGCAATATTTCATATTGTACAATATTATTTGCGGTGTAGGGATGGTGTTTGATGCGTTCATTATCTTGTGTCATTTTTTGATGTCTTCAATATATTGTGTCATTCTTCAGTAACCCCCATACACCGTCAGAAATATTGGACAGTTCGGAATATTGTGCAATAATATTGATCGCGTACAATTCGGAATATTGTGCAATAATGTTGATCGCGTAGAGTGCTTTAATGAGTGCTTTCTAAAAGACTGCATTCTGTTTTGGCATAATCTCTTGACGTAACTCTGATTAATTAAAACTGTTTTAGAAAGGCGGTGGAATTTGACAACATTGTGACGCAAAATGGCCTAAACAAGGATCCAAAATTCATTGAATACCTTTCGATAATCTTACATTTACGGTATCTTTTGAATGTCATGCTTTTACATACGAAATTGATATACAAAATCAGCAATGTAGATCTTGTAGCATTAGTTTTCTGTATCCAATGTGTATTATGTTTGAGCGAGGCTATAATGTAGTACAAGGGCTGTATTGGTGGAATTTGAAGAAGTCTTTAATTCCGTACATGCACACAGCGGGAATGGACTAGGCCATGATTGTAGGCCACGTATTGTGCACACACACACACACACACACACACACACACACACACACACACACACACACACACACACACACACACACACACACACACACCACACATACATACACCCCACACACACACGACTCGTGGCACAATTGGTAGAGTTCCAGGCTATCACTACGGTGCTCCAGGTTCGAATCCCGCCCAGGGCTGAAATAGTTTCAGTATCGCTGCGCTGCGGGTCGTTACTCTAACTCAAGTGAGCGGGGAGTTGTGTGTGTGTATGTGTGTGTGTGCGTGTGCGTGTGCGTGTGCGTGTAAGGTCACAGCATTACCCATAGATCGGTCATATATGAGCTCTGAGCTCTCACCCGGGAGGGAAGTAGCTGTCGATCACGAGTCCAACACGTCATCCAAGACCATGGTGAATCACACATGCTCTTGCACGTGCATGCACACACACACGCACACACATACACGCACACACACACGCACGTACACACACACACATACACACACACACACACACACACACACACACACACACACACACACACACACACACACCCAAAACATCCATCCATTCTCTCTCTCTCTCGTGTGTGTGTTTGTGTGTTTGTATAAACTCTGTCAGTGTGTCTGTCTGTCTTTCCACTACGTCTCCTAACGGCATCGCGATCATCATCCCCACGCGTCATTAGGTCTTGAGCAATACGAGTAATAGATCGCCTGCTGAGGCTGAGCAGGTGATGGGAGAGAGAGAGAGAGAGAGAGAGAGAGAGAGAGAGAGAGAGAGAGAGAGAGGAGAGAGCGGGGAGGCAAGGAGCCACTCGAGCACCGCCCTCGAGTCGCCACTGCCAACGCCGCTGCCCGGGTAAAGACCCCAACGCCCCCAGGCCTTCTTGGACCCCACACCAGCGTCCCACCACCTCCCACCCGCCCACCCACCCAGCGACTTGATGAGGGTGAGGGTGACCCCCAAAGATGGAAGCGGGTGCGTTGGACCTCGGGAGTGAGAGGTTCTTGTCCAGTTCGCCTGGATGACGCATTCTTTAGTCGTCGTCGTCGTCGTCGTCATCGTCGTCGTCATCGTCGGCGGCCAATGCAGTCTGGGTGCGTCAGCGCAAGCGTAAACGCACTGGTGGCCAAACGGGCTGTTTGTTATTGTGTGTGTAACGTGCCTGCAGGCTGGCGGGAGGGAGAGGGAGGGAGGAAGGGAAGGAGGGAGAGGGAGGGAGGGAGAGAGGGAGCACGACCCACCTGCCCAATTTGGGAAGTTCGTCATAATCACTGGCGATCTTGCGGGATGATCTCCGTCACTGTGGATGATATATCCTGTCAAAGACCAAAAGGTCTCCCACTAAGACACTGTTCCGGGGATTTTGTTCTGTGTGGAGGTGAGCTGAGCAGGTGGATGGGGGGATGGGGGGCAGAGTTAAACCCCTTTGGGTGGATTTAAGAAGGAAACTGGTTTACCAATAGAATGGTTAATGAACGGAATAGGTTTAGTAATCATGTACTGAGCGCTGAATCTATCGATTGTTTTAAAAGAAGGTGGTCATGGACATGGAACTGCCTACTGTAGACCATATGGTCTTTTGCAGTCTCCTTCATTCTCATGTTAATGTCAGGCTATATTTGTTAGAAGGTTAGGGTTGTTTGGTTAAGATTCTTTACATGGTTTACTTAACTTGCGAAGACGAGCGACTGGCCGATTTGAGGTTTAACATCCTCAGTTCGGCGACGGACTTGATATATTTTATTCAGGCGGAGACCAAGCGATTTTATTCAGGTGAGGGGTGGGGGCGACCCTAGGGCTCAGGGGGTCTCGACCGCTCAAAGCCCTGTTCATCGCTGAGCCCGCACCTTCTCAGCTGAATAAAATCATTTGGTCTTTGACTAAACGAAAGCAATGAAGTACGACACCAACATGATCTTGGATCACGTGTTGGACTTGTGATCGACAGCTGTTTCCCACCCGGAGGAGAGCTCAGAGATTATATATGGGTATATGTGAGTGTGTGTGTGTTTGTGTGTGTGTGTGTGTGTGTGTGTGTGTGTGTGTGCGCGCGCGTGCGTGTGTGTGTGCGGGCTTGTGACGTGGTCAGGGAACTCACAGGGATGAATAAAATCACCTGGCGGCATCCAGAAAGGACCATACGGTACGGGAGGCTTCCGCGAACGATCCTGTGAGCGGGGTTGGAGGCGGGAGCTGAAGTCCAGCGGGCGGGCAGGCAGGCAGGCAAGCAGGCGGCGACCAATCCTCCCTGACCTCCTTGTGACCAGCCAGACAGGAGTCGGTAATCCAGGACACGCACACAGGCACACATGCAAGCACATGTACACACGGTCGCACGCGCGCACTCATACGTGCATGCTTACGCGCGTACACACACACACACACACACAGATACACATACACACACACACACACACACACACACACACACACACACACACACACACACACACAGATACATATACACACACACAGTCACACAATGTATATGTGTGTGTGTGTATATATATATATGCTAATAAGAACACGGGTACGTGTGTTCACTTATGCAAAGTAGACCACTTGGAAAAAGAAACTAACGAAGCAGAGCGCTTTCGTATATTACATCTTCAGTGCAACAAGCACTGAAGATGTAATATACGAAAGCGCTTTGCTTCGTTAGTTTCTTTTTCCAAGTGGTCTACTTTGCATATATATATATATATATATATTGTGTGTGTATGTGTGTGCATTAGACAGGGTGTATAGACAGTCGCACAGTGACTGGGGACAGCCCACTGCATGATTCCCGTAAGAACTTATGTTGTCACTCAGAATAACTCCCCCAAGAAGATGTGATGCAACTGGTCAATTTTTGTGTCATTTCTCGGTAGCCGTGGGTATGCCCTTATTCCCCAAAACAACAACACTGAAGCCTGAAGTCCTGTAGGTCCCATTTTCCTTCATTTCTTTCGTGTAAGACTTCACGGAAAACTTGAATCATGTTTTTTGTATTTCGCCGGATCTGTAATGGAGGTGGAGCGAAAGTTTTAGGAAAGTGTGAAGAGGAGTGGAGGATTGTGGCCGGACGCCAGTGAGGCAGCGGACAGGTCCGGTTCAGAGTCCCTTTATACAGAATGGTGCGGAATGACGATAGGACATATATTAGTCACGTGACCCAGGCAGCCATTTTGGGGCCAAATCATTTGCGCTCACGCTTACTGTCTGTTGTTGTAGTTGATTCTTCGAATTATTTGTGCATTCGGACGCACCAACAGCAGCCTTTATATAAGAGAGCTACGACATCTCCGTACACGACGCCATTTTGTGGCCATTCTGCGAAGTTGTCGCAACTCTGTCTAAAGGGAATTAACACCACCGGGCTGCTGTTGTACCTCCGCGGAATGTTTGCCGAAGAGAGCGGACAACCGCGGACGCCGCAGACGCAGCCGCAGCCGCAGCCAGGGTGACCAGATTTCTCAAGCGGGAATATGCTAGATATCAGCTGAAATTGTGCTAAATTGGCCAAAACAATGCTAATGTTTTTCTCTTCCTCTTAGTACATTCGGTTCATGTTATATATTTCATTGATATAGTGCTATATCTTGGGAAAATATGCCAAACTTAGCATAATTATGCTAAATATGGTCACCCTGGCCGCAGCTCGGCGGCTACCCAGGGTTGCCAACGGTGTGGAGTAATTACACCACCTCCCGGGCTTAGTAAACCGTTTAAAGTACAGTTGGCATTACTGACTACGGGCGGGCCTTTCTTTGCCGCGTGCAGCGCAAGTCTGTAGAGGAGAAGGCGGCGGTTAACCCATTCAACTCCGATGACAAGATGTCTTGTCATTTGGTCAAATAAAACAAAAAATCATAAAACACCAAAATGTTTGATCAAACACCAGAAAAATATGACGTCAATCCTCGCTTCGCTCGCAGCGAAGCGAGGACTGACGTCCTATTTTTCTGGTGTTTGATCAAACATTTTGGTGTTTTATGATTTTTTGTTTTATTTGACCAAATGACAAGACATCTTGTCATCGGAGTTGAATGGGTTAACGCTTGGATTGATTGAGAGTTTGCGTCTTGTAACGTGAAGGTCAACCAGTCAGCCGAGCAGATGATTAATCTATTAGCTGACGGTCAGCCGGCCACAGGATGATCTGAATTTCAGCTTGATGATACTATCTTGCGTAGGTTTCAGGTTCTTTGCGACGCGCGCACACACACACACACACACACACACACACACACACACACACACACACACCTCGTGGCGCAGTTGGTAGAATTCCCGGCTGCCACCACGGCGGTTCTTGTTCGAATCCCGCCCAGGGCTGAAATAATTTCAGTATCGCTGCGCTGCGGGTCGTTATTCCAACTCGTGGGCGGGGAGTTGGGTGTGTGTGTGCGTGCGTGTAAGGTCACAGCATTACCCATAGATCGGTCATATATGAGCTCTGAGCTCTCTTCCGGGAGGGAAATAGCTGTCGATCACGAGTCCAA
>NC_134781.1:78406556-78411556 GCF_046742065.1 Oratosquilla oratoria | reverse complement strand
TAGGATGATGTCTATATTACATTATTACAGTATCCAATAAGATGTCGTGGGTGTTTAATTATATTATGTATATGAAATTATATAAAAAATCAAAAGTGCATTAGCTTATCTCACTTGTTCTCGCGGAACCCTTAAGGACCTTTTGCGGAACCTTAGGGTTCCGGGGAACCCTGGTTTAGAAACGCTGGTCTAGACACAAACCATTTAGGTCGCCGACATAAGGATTTAGGTTAAAATATCGGCCATTTTGAAGATTTATGTCTAGACTTAGGGACTAGGATCCTTTATAAATTTGGCCCCGGTATTTCATGTAGATTTGTGTGTGTGTGTTTGTGTATGTGATTCACCATGGTCTTGGATCACGTGTTGGACTCGTGATCTACAGCTATTAACCTCCCGGATGAGAGCTCAGAGCTCGTATGACCGATCTGTGGGTAATACTGTGACCTTACACGCACACACACACACAACTCCCCGCCCACGAGAGTTGGAGTAACAACCCGCAGCGCAGCGGTACTGAAATTATTTCAGCCCTGGGCGGGATTCGAACCCGGACCTCCGTAGTGGCAGGCGAGAACTCTAACCACTGTGTGTGTGTGTGTGTGTGTGTGTGTGTGTGTGTGTGTGTGTGTGTGTGTGTGTGTGTGTGTGTGTGTGTGTGTGATCAGTATGTCTTACGATCTGTTAGGGGTTGGAGGGGCGTCTGACAATTTAGGCTCTGACGTTCTATTTAGATAGGACCAGAGTCTGTTTTTGAGGTGACTAAACCGCCTGGCAATCTCAGGATAAGCAGGAGCTTGTTCGACTTTTCGCCGTGCGCCGTCCACGACACGACGTCGTGATCTCAAATAACCGTGGGTGTCTATGGACGCTTTCACAAGTAGTCGTGACATGTGAAAGCGCCCATAGGTACCCATTATTATTTGAGAGCACGACGTCGTGTCGTGGACGGCACACGGCGAAAAGTCGATACGTGTGAAACGAGCCTTTGTTGATCTTCGCGGATGCTGGCGAGGAATTGGAAGTAACGAACGTTAATGGGACGATAAGGGAGTGCCTGTCACGGGGGTCGCCCTTCAAGGAGCAATCACGGAAGTGAAGATGGAGGACGAGGTATTGCTCCTGGAGGAGGAGGAACTGGTGTTGGAAGAGGTGGAGCTGGTGTTGGAGGAGGAGGTGCTGGTGTTGGAGGAGGAGCTGGTGTTGGAGGGGGAGGTGGTGGTGTTGGAGGAGGAGGTGCTGGTGCTGGAGGAGGAGCTGGTGTTGGAGGAAGTGCTGGTGTTGGAAGAGGAGGAGCTGGTGTTGGAGGAGGAGGAGCTGGTGTTGGAGGAGGAGGAGCTGGTGTTGGAGGAGGAGGAGCTGGTGTTGGAGGAGGAGGAGCTGGTGTTGGAGGAGGAGGAGCTGGTGTTGGAAGACTTTGCCTTGCTTGGGCGTGCGGGCGTGGGGAAAGGAAGTTGGTAGGGGGAGTATGTATAGGCGAGGGGCGTGAATATAGGGAGTTAGCAAGAAGTCGAGGAGTAGATGTTGGAAACTGAAGAAGGGAGTAGATGATCAAGGGAGTTAACGTGGGTGGAGATGGAAATGAGGAGTTGGCGAAGGGCAGGAGGAGGGAGTTGATGGGGAGTTGGCAAAGGGGAAGGAAGAGGGGAGTAGGTATGAGGACTTGGCAAGGGGAAGGGAGTAGATGTGGGGAGTTGTGAGGGGAGGGAGGAGTTCTTAGGGAAGGAGGGAGTGGGAGTTATTGGGAGTTATTGAGTGGATTAACAAGCTCTCTCACTGGGACTCGAACCCTTGAATGTGCAGCTGCTTACCTCAAACCAAGGACGTTACCATTGTACCACACTGGGTCGTACAAAAGGAACGAGTTATCGAGTTTCATAAGGGGAGTAAATGTTGGCCATTTAGGACGGAAAGAGGGGATTTTAAAACTGGTAGTTCATGACGCTAACTTCTGAACCCGTTACTGCTCACGCTTCCCTCTTAAGCTGAATAGAATCGCCTAAGATGTTCTACCTCAGAATTTCAAGTGAGAGAGAAGTTCAGACCGTATTTCAATTCAGTAGCAGGAAGTCTGCCTTTCCTGTGCTGCGTCACCTGTGTCGCCTGCGTCGACTGTGTCGCCTGCGTCGCCTGTGTCGCCTGTGACTCAGTTTGCCCTTAGGTTTACGTGGGCGATCCCGTCCTCTTGGACATCAAATGATTGGTCTCAAGAATGTATGACGTCAGACAAAAGAAGATTTACCAGAGAAAGAGAAAGAGAGAGAGAGAGAGAGAGAGAGAGAGAGAGAGAGGGAGAGGGAGAGGGAGAAGATACAGGGAAGGAAGGAACCAAAGCCGCCTGAACTCTTTCATCAATAAGTCTTGACTAAGCTGAATAAAATTGCCCGGCGTCGGGCAGATCAAGACCCTTGGAACGAGCCATCGGAACAGAGGGAATAGTTGCCTTATCTAGAGTAAATTAGACAGATTTAGATTTAAGAAGGAAATAGACAAGAACTGGTTCACCAGTAAATTGGTTAACGAATGGAATAGACTCATTAGCCATGTCGTCAGCGCTGAAACTATCGGTTGTTTTAAGAGAAGGTTGGGTAATTATATGGATAGGGATGATAGGTGGTAATAGACATGGAACTGCCTAGTGTAAGCCTTATGGTCTTTTGCAGTCTTCTTCATTCTTATGTTCTTAATATTCGAGAATAGAGGAGGGGAGGTGAGAGAGAAGGAAGAGGAGGAGGAGAAGGAAGAGGAGGAGGGGAGGAAGAGGAGGAGGAGGAAGAGAAGGAGAAGGAGGAGGAAGATAGGGAGGAGGAGGAGCAAGAGGAAGAGGAGGAGGGGGCTGCAAGGGAGCCCATACAGTTGACTGTAGCAAGTACACTGCCTCAGGGTGGAAGAAGGGGGAGGGGGGAGGGGGAGGTGGGGAGGTAATGGGCCTGGGAACGGGACCCAAGGTCTACAGGTTGCGGGAAGCCCACCAGGATCCACGGAGGATGTGTGGATCATGGAGGAAGAGGAGGAGGGGGAGGAGGAACACAAAGAAATTAAGGCGGCGATGGTGGGAAAGGGAGAGAAGAGGAAGTGGGAGGAGGAAGAGGAGGAGGAGAAGGAGGAGGAGGAGGAGGAGGAAGACAAAGAAAAGAAGACGACGACAGTGAGAGAGGGGAAAGAAGAATCGGTGGAAGAGGGAGAAGGAATGAAATTAATAATTGTCGCCAAGTTTCAGAAACACAGTTGGTGCAATGTTAGTTATTGAATATGTAATCGTGCGTGTGTGTGTGTGTGTGTGTGTGTGTGTGTGTGTGTGTATGCTGTGCATGTATGCGTCTAAGCTGTGTGTGTGTGTGTGTGTGTGTGTGTGTGTGCGTGTGTGTGTGCGCGCGCGTTTCTGTGTGTAAGGTTAAACATTGTTCATATATCAGGTTGTACGTACTCCGAGCTCATTCGGAAGTGTAATAGTTGTCGATCACGAGTCCTGCTCGTGATCCAAAACCACGGTGAATATCATACTGGCGTCACGTGTCAATGACGTTGAAGTGTGTGACGTGGTGTGACGTTGGTGACCCCTTGAACACGGTGACGCACTTAATATATTTTATTCTTGCTGAAGACAAAAGGTGATTAAGTGGGTCCTACACGATATTGCGCAATATTCCGTATTGTACAATATTATTGACAGTGTAGGGATAGTTCGAGATGGCTGGGACAGGAGATAGTGATCTCTGGGTTCCCATAGTCACAAGCCAAATTGCAGGTGGCGTCGACCCAGTGGTCAATAATATTGCACAATACGGAATATTGCGCAATAATATTGATCGTGTAGGGCCTTATGCGGGCGAGGTGGACACCGGAATGAAGGGAATCCCTGTTGATCGCGCCCCCCTTCGAGCTGGAGACGAATATTTTTATCCAGGTTGCCGTCAGGTGATTTTATTCACAACAGTGGTTAACGGTAAACGGTGAAAACAGTAGTAGCTACCGAATGTCGGAGATGGTGGCTGGGTGGGGGTGGGGGGAAGTGTTACTGGCTTTGAATTGTCGGCGGCATCGAACATCGAGATGCATCTGGCGAAGATTACAAAGGGTAATAAAGGCGGAGCATGCCGACAGGAGACCTTTTGGTCCATAACTAGGTCGGACGCGGAAAAATATAATAATGATAAATAGATAAGAATAAATAAAATTATAATGATATAAATGATAATAAATAGAATAAATGCATAGGTAAAATAAAATAGATAAATGCACAGATGATAAAATAGATGCATAGGTACAATAAAATAAATTAATGCATAGTTATAATAAAATAAATAAATTCATAGGTAATTAAAATAAATAAATACATGGGTAATAAAATAAATGCATACGTACAATAAAATAGATAAACGCATAGGTAATAATGTTCTTGGCTACGGAGATGAGGATGTTACTGAAGCTGAGATGGTGTCTGTCTTCGTTGACACGGGTTCAAGTTAACTTGCCCGGCAAGTAAGTGTTCACACTAGGGTAGTTTGGAGGCAAGTTGACTAACTTCCCGTTAACATTGGGCAAGTAGAGGGGTAGTAGTTTACAAGTGCAAGTACTAGAGGTTACTAAACTAGCTAATGTGAAACGAATGAAATAATGTGGTAGTACATAGATTAAAATGTTCAGTGCTACTCAGTGAATTAATGTGACATCACTTGTTCGCTGGAATACAATGGAAGAGCAAGTCAGTGGGAGACCTTATGTCACGTGTAAGTAGGTCGGATGTCAATAAATAAGTTGATGAAGGTGAAAATTGATGACCAAGTTGGCGGTTGCGAGGCGGGGATGGGGTCAGTGGCATTGTATTTATGTTTTGTCTCTTCGATTTCTCAAACTCGAATTCATGTCAGTCATGTGCGATTAACCATTAGGAAATTTGTTCCGTTCGTTGTTTGGTTGTTTAATGTCTACAATCTCATTCATTCAACCTAGGGGCAAGTAGCTTAGAACCACAATGTATTGTCCAGTTAGTGTTATGT
>NC_134781.1:78391556-78394056 GCF_046742065.1 Oratosquilla oratoria | reverse complement strand
TGGAACGTTATGTGAAGACGAAAGAGCCTTTATTATCATGACGTTTCGCTTGTTATAACTTTATCAGGTACATAGCAGCTGTGGACACAAATCTTAGAATCGATAGGAAGACCCTAAGGGGCGAGGGAGAGGTCATTGGGGCGTAAGGAAGGTCTAAAAGGGCTAAGGAGCAATTGTCGTTCGTACATCACCAAATAGATAACAGTCTCTCTCTCTCTCTCTCTCTCTCTCTCTCTCTCTCTCTCTCTCTCTCTCTCTCTCTCTCTCTCTCTCTCTCTCTCTCTCTCTCTCTCTCTCTCTCTCTCTCTCTCTCTCTCTCAGTCTCTCTCTCTCTTTCTCTCTCTTTATGTGTGTGTGTGTGTATTTACCTAGTTGTATTTTACGGGAAGGGGAGCTACGCTCGTGGTGTCCCGCCTTTGTATCTCGCAGTGTCTAGTTTACTCTTAAATTTATGAGTGAGTGTGTGTGTGTGTGTGTGTGTGTGTGTGTGTGTGTGTGTGTGTGTGTGTGAGGAACTGCCCAGTGTAGGCATGGAACTGCCCAATGTAGACCTGGAACTGCCCAGTGTAGGCCTTGAACTCACCTGGTGTAGGCCCGGAACTCCCTAGTGTTGGTCCTATGGTCTCTTGGTGTTAGTGGATATCCGGAAGTTGAATGAATAATTCTGGAGTCAACTAGCAGTGACGTAAGACGACTTCAGGCGCCTGGAGGGGTTATCTCACTGGGCTATCTCTCCTCCAACCTCCAATTAATCGGCGGTACCGCCCACCTCCAACAATTTTTTCCCTCCGTAAAATAACTATTTTCTCTTCTCAACAAGAATACATAGAATGTCATTTGATATGCTGGAAGAAAAGGATTTTCCTCCTCTAATATATCAGCTGAGGGTTACAAATCTGCTCCAACAGTCTGAGGAAAAATAGCCCAGTGTGATAGCCCCTAAAGACGAGTCTGATGGTACCAACATCTAACTTAGTCGCCTCAATGCCCACATCACTCTCGTTCCCACTTTCTCTTCCTTCCCATACAAGACCCCCTTCACTCCAGTCCTCACCCATAGCCATTCTTACTTCCTCCCTCTCCTCCTCCTCCTCCTCCTCCTCCAATTCCTCCTCCTCCTCCTCCTCCTCCTCCTCCTCCTCCTCCTCCCTGCACTTCACAGATCTCGTTGTTAATTAATAAACATAGAGTCCGTCTCTGATTCTGCTTCATCCGACAGGCTCTGTGGGCGGTTTCGCTCGCTTTGCCTCGATTTCCGTACCTCTTCCTTTTTGACTTGTTTTCTTGTCTTTTTTGCCTTGCCTAGTCTTCCTTGTGTTGTCTTGACTTGCCTTTTTTGGCCTCGATTTGTTTCGTATTATCTTGCCTCTCCGTGGCTCGCCTTATTCTCTCTTGCCTCGTTTTCCTTCTTTCCTTACCTTGCCCTCCGCTACATTGCATTTTCTTTTCCTGATTTGCCCCTGCCTTACACTATTACGTTTTCCTTTCGTTTTACCCTGTTTTGCCTTAGCTCGCTTTGCATCGCCTGTGCTTTGCTCGCTTTGCCTTGGCTTTACCTTTTTTTGCCTTGGCTTGCTTTGCTTCCCATCGCTCTGGGAGATGTGTGACCTACCCGCAGCCAATCGGCCACGAAGGCTGTCTGAGGCGGCAGCCGGGCTTGCCGATCTCAAGGGGCCTCGAGGCCAGCATATCCTCGTTTAGCATCGGCACTGGCACTGGCACTGTGGACTTGCGCAGTGCCAACTCGGCCTCACACCCAACGACATTGGTTGTGGAGGCTGTCGAGAGTGCTCGAAGACGTGGGAGTGCCCGAAGAGGGGAAAAGATCGCAGTGCCAGTGACATATCATGGTAAAATAGTTTTGCGACGTCCGTCCTGTGGGTGATGACGAAGTTTAGTCAAGTGATGTGGTGGTCTTTTGTGACCCCTTCATGGCTGTGATGCCTTCGAGGTTTAATTAAATGAAATCGCCAAAGAGGAGGAGGAGGAGGAGGATGAGGGGAAACCATGTTCTGAGCACACCGCTCGGCTGTGAGCGTGTGATCGCGGTGGTCACGGCGACTTGAGTTGTGTCGAGGGGAGCCATGGCGGGTGACACGGGGTGGCGGACATGCGTGTCGGTTCTTGTGAAAGAGGCCTTGGGTGTACAATGCTGAACGAGTTATCACACTGGGCATCCACGGGCTTCCCCAGCTCCGACAGTTGAGAGTTCGTTTGAGTGAAAACGACTTCGGTTACGATATTTTATCTTTCAAGTCAAGCCTGAAGGATGAACTAAGACTATAAACCTAGATAAATGTTAGACACATTGTCGAAATGTTCTTAGACAAGTCTAGATTTCTGTAATCGAAGTCATATCCTAGTTATTTAAACAGAGGTTGGAGGTAGGATGTCGGAGGAAAAATAGCCCAGTGTGATGACCCCTTTTAAGGGGAAGGGGGAGGCGACCTTCCTCAGGGCGCAACGCCGAAAAGGGCCGCGGAGGAGGCGGCGCCGAAGA
>NC_134781.1:78381556-78386556 GCF_046742065.1 Oratosquilla oratoria | reverse complement strand
CCCCCCTCCATGATACCGTCTCTGAAATATGGAATCGATGGTGTTCGATAACAGAAGTCTTCCTCTCCCACCTCTCTCCCTCCCCGCTCTCTCTCTCCTTCTCCCTATCCCTTCCCCCTCTCCTTTCCCCTTGTCCCTCTCTCTCTCTCTATCTCTCTCTCTCTCTCTCTCTCTCTCTCTCTCTCTCTATATATATATATATATATATATATATATGTGTGTGTGTGTGTGTGTGTGTGTATCTCTGTTGTATCCATTTTCTTTCGTTTTGTGTCGATCTTGCGTGTGTGTATGCATGCACGCGTTCGTGCACGTGCACACACACACACACACACACACACACACACACACACACACACACACACACAGATTCGAACGTATAATTAAGAAGAAAAAACTATTTTTATGCACATGTACAATCACACACACACACACACACACACACACACACACACATACTGACACACAGATTCGAACGTATAATTAAGGAAAAAAAACTTTTTTATGCACATGTACAATCACACACACGAGCGCACACGTGCTGTTAGGTTCACGCAAATTAGCGTTCACATGCGATGATGAGAATAACCTCGATAGGGTAAACCACAACTAGGTAAATGACATGCGCACATAACACACACGCATGCGCGGGTGCATACACACATACACACACACACACACACACACGCTTGCGATCGCGCCCTTTGTGTATGTGTGTGTGTGTGTGTGTGTGTGTGTGTGTGTGTGTGTGTGTGTGTGATTCACCATGGTCTTTGGATCACGTGTTCGACTCGTGATCGACAGCTATTTCCATCCCGGAAGAGAGCTCAGAGCTCATATATGACCGATCTATGGATAATAATGTGACCTTACACGCAAACACACACCTAACTCCCCGCCCAAGAGAGTTGGAGCAACAACCCGCAGCGCAACGATACTGAAATTATTTCAGCCCTGGGCGGGATTCGAACCCGGACCTCCGTAGTGGTAGCAAGGAACTTTACCAACTGTGTGTGTGTGTGTGTGTGTGTGTGTGTGTGTGTGTGTGTGTGTGTGTGTTAACCTAGTTGTGTGTATATATGTGTGTGTGTGTGTGTTTTGTGTCTTGTGTGTGTGTGTGTATACACACTTATATGATGAAAGGCACGTTCAAACAAGCCATGACGTTCGCAGATCCTGTCTACTTTCATTTTCTCCGTCTTTGCCGACAAGTATACTTTCTACAGGACGTGGCGAACGTAGGACGAACGTAGAGCGAGCGTGCGGGCGTGCGTTCGTTCGTACGTTAGCGCATCATGACGAGGTCATATACGTAGCTGTAAAAGAAACGGTCACCAAAAAAGTAGCGAGCTTTTTATACCTGGGAAAGGTAGTCTAGCTCGTTTATTGGTCGTATAATGTTACGGGGTTTAATCTCAAACCTCAACCAGTGATTGCCACTTGCCCCAGCATTGTCCACAGCAGACCACCTCGAAAGATAAAATCACCACAGCATAATATGTTTTGGGAAGACTGCAAACCCTCCCTTCCCCTTTTCCCCGGTAGAGCGTACTCTTGGTCGCTGTCGAATATGACGTGCAACATCTTCGTTGTTTGCAGTGGTACTGTGAATTGCACGATGGCGGAAGTTGCTCTTGTTGGAAACGTATATATACACGCACATACTGATACACAGATTCGAACGCAAAATTAAAAAAATAAAATTATGTACATGTGGTTTTCCGCATTATATATATATATATATATATATATATATATATATATATATATATATATATATATATATATATATATATATATATATATATATTGGACAGAACATATATATGTATATATATATATACATACACATATGTATAACACTGAACTGGCCCCAGTGAACAGATTTACATTTATCAACCACAATTCACTTTAATTCTAAGCCATCAACATCGAGAAACTCGAGGAGGCATACATGCAGAAATTGAAACGTGGTACAGCCAAAGATTTGAACTTGCTCTAGCACGTGACACACACACACACACACACACACACACACACACACACACACACACACACACACACACACACACACACACACACACACACACACAAATATATATATATATATATATATATAATATATATATATAGCCAGGAGCACGGGGTAATGATAGTATCATTATTGCAATCACAGCGTTCATGGTTTCAAGGACACGCTGGCGTGGGATGAGCCCAAGGAAGGCGAGCTTACGGGAGTGCCATTGTGTGGCACAAGGAGCGGCACTAGTGAAGCGTGCCATCGTGCCACGAAGGAATCATAGGGAGTGTCACCTGGGGGTGGGGGAGTGTAGAGGGAATGGAATGGGGAAGTATTTTGGTACAGGAGTGCGAGTCTTGGGTGGGAGTGTTGTATGGAGTCAAAGATAACCTTGCAATAGCGTAACTGTGCTGAGGTTTTAGTAAGTTGTTTAGGGTATACAGAGGTAATCCTGAACCCCACAACCTCGGGGCTTTCAACCCCAGTAACCCCCCCTAACCCACCCACCCACTCACCCCCGGTTCGTGTGTACATGTGTCGAAGGCTCACTGATCCCAAAATACCCAAAGAAGATCCTCAGCGTATTCAGAGCTTAGCGGGAGCTTCCGATTGTCTGAGATTAGGCACAGTTGAGGGACGAGTGTCCGGACTCGCTTTTTTCCGTCCGTATGCAGTCTAACGATGGTATTCTTGAAAAAAATCTTTCCTTATATAAAACTTATATAAAGCCTTGGAAGGGAAAGATTTCTACAAGGAAAGGATTTTTTAAGAATACCACCGTAAGATTGTTACGGTTGTATTCTTTAAAAAAATCTATCCTTCTATAAAACTTATATAAATCTTTGAAAGGGAAAGACTTATACAAGGAATGATTTTTTTTAAGAATACCACCGTAAGAATCCAACGGTGGTATTCTTAAAAAAATATTTCCTTATATAAATCTTTTCCTTCCAAGGATTTATATAAGATTTATATTAGGACAGATTTTTTTTTTTTTTTAAGAATATCACCGTTAGTGTCTAATGATAAATGCGCATGAACATGTGTTGTTATTTATCGTGAATGGATGAACAAAACGAGCTTCATGTTTATGTCACTGATGGACGCTTTTTGAAGTACAGTCATGTGCTTAAGGTTTGACCAACAACGTCAATATGATCTCTCCCCCCCCCCACTAGTACATAATATATTTTCCTATGTAGCATCTAGCTTACAGTTTATTTTTTAATAGATAAAAAAAAGTCAGATAATGGATTTGAATTATATTATGAAAAACTCTTGAGCACAACTTTTGCTCGTGACTGTAATTGTGATTTATTTATTTTGTTTTATTATTTATTCATAATTATTATTTTATTTACAATTGAGTGTCAGCAAAATGTCGAAGAACTTGTTCAATCAATTGGACCTAGATCGTACTTTATGCCAGGGAAGTACCACGTGTAGTACTATGCCCCATGAATAGTACCACAGGACTAATACGTACCCGGAAAATATTAGGGACTAGTTGGAGACGTCTGGTCTCGTATTCGGCAGAAAACCGGATATTGTTACAAAAATGTTAGATTTATGTCGAGGTTTGCGTCGACGATTTTGGCTCGACTGCAACCTTGTGTTTACACCAACTAATCTTGAAAGCCTCAAGTCTTCCTCATAACTAGAATGTACTGGGTTCTTGTATGATGTTAGTCTTTGATACACAAAAGCTACAAGTAAACACAGGGATTGTTATACGTGGGTAGCTATAATGTATGCATTCGTTCTGTAACTAGAATTCTGTAGTAGTAGTAGTAGTACTAGTAGTAGTAGTATGTTTATATGCTTGGAAACATCGCACCAAAGAGGTGGAAAAGGAAATATTTAAGGAGGAAGACAGACAGGAGGGATAGCGAAAGTAAAAAAAAAAAAAAAAAAAATATATATATATATATATATATATATATATATATGTATATACATATATAATACATATATATATATATATATAATATATATATATATATATATATATATATATATATATATATATATATATATATGCACGAGGAACCAGATAGACTCGTGATTCTAAGCGGAAAACCACAAAATATAATGGTATACTCTGCTCCATACTTTATTATTTTCCTTTGTGGTTTTCCGCATATATATATATATATATATATATATATATAAATATATATATGTATATATATATATATATATAATTATATATATACATATATATATACATATACATATATACACACATATATATATTATTTGTGTATTTTGGGAGCAGGTTCTCTTTTAAACATGTTTGATTGAATACGACAGCATTCTGGAAGTTGTTGAATTTCTTTCTTGTATTTTCTATTTTTCTAATTATATTCTTCCCTTGAATAGGGTGGGCATAGACCAATTCATTATACTTCTCCATTTTTATTGCACAACGTTTCGTCTTTAATAAGACATCTTCTGGTATTTCTGTTTTAAAGATACAATAGATATTTATGATACTAGTCTGAATTACATTGATTATTACACATTAACAATTTATATCATATCTTACAATTGCATTTACATTTTAAATTTGAATGAATAATAACACTAAAGATAATATTATTGATAATAATAATGATAATAATAATATTAAAAACTACTTCTTGCCTTAGGTGAAAAGGATGGCGAGTCGGCTACATAGTAAGCCGCGGTGACCTTCTCCTATGGAGGTGTGAGGAGATTAGCGGATTACCCGTGACCTCTGCCCTTTTAAATGGTTCAGAGACCTGATGAGGAGAGGGGGTGTGTGGAGGGGTGGGGGAGGAGGAGGAGGAGGAGGGAGAGGAGAGGGTGAAGCTGAGGAGGAGTGGGGTGCTAGAGGCGGAATGTTGCAATTTTTGGTTATACAATTTTTGGTTATACAAGGGGATATTAGATAATAGGTCGCATTGCAAATTGATGGAAGGGGCTTTTTCTCTAATGTATATAGATTCTAAGAGCT
>NC_134781.1:78374056-78376556 GCF_046742065.1 Oratosquilla oratoria | reverse complement strand
TTCCTCTCCTCTCCTCTCCCTATTATTTCCTCTTCTTTATCTTCTCCTCTCTCTGCTCTCTTTCTTCTCTCTTCTTTCCTCTCTCTCTTTTCCTCACTCTTTCTTTTCTCCAATCTCTTCTTTCCTTTCCTCTCCTCTCCTCTCCTCTCCTCTCCTCTCCCTATTATTTCCTCTCCTTTATCTTCTCCTCTCTCTGCTCTCTTTCTTCTCTCTTTTCTTCACTCTTTCTTTTCTCCAATCTCTTCTTTCCTCTCCTCTCCTCTCCCTATTATTTCCTCTCCTTTATCTTCTCCTCTCTATTCTCCTCTTTTCTCTCTTCCATCCACTCTCTTCCCTCCTTCCACCTTCTCTCCTCTCATCTCTATCCTCTTGCTCTCCTGTCTTGTCTCTCCCTTCTCCAGTACTCTCTTTTTCCTTTCCCTTCTCTTTCCTTTCCCTTTTCCCTTTCCTTCTGTTCCCTTTATTTTCTTTATCTTCTTTTTGTTTTATATTTTATTCCTCCTATTCTCTCCTACATGTTTCCTCTTTACTCTCTTGTTGTCTCTACATTCTTCTTCTCTCTCTTTCCCATTTCTTCTCTCCACTATCTCTTCTCTCAAATCTCTCTTCTTTCTACACTTTATTCTCTCTTTGGCTGGTCACCACCCTTATAAGGGTGAAGAAGTGTGTGTGTTTGTGTGTGTGTGTGTGTGTGTGTGTGTGTGTATGTTTGTGTGTGTGTGTGTACGTGTGTGTGTGTATGTACGTATCTGTGTGTGAGTTCCTTTTCCACTTCAAATCGCCTCGTCTTTCCCTCCACTGTTACAAGTAATCTCTGCGATCACGTTCCAAAGTTCGACGACAAATTTGTGTTAACACGAGCTGTTCATAGATGGCGCTTGGATCGCTGTACTCTCGTATTATTATTATAGACATGACAACATACGGTTCGAATTTGTTGAAAATTTTGCGAAAATAAAACTTTGGGGTTGGGATTTTACCTAGTTAAGGCTTCTTACTTTGCTACCCTCATTTATTTATTTATCTATTTATTTATTCATTTGTCTATTTATTTATTTATTTATTGTTCAATCCTTCTCATGGTCGCCCCAACTCCCCTTCCTAGCGCTTCTTCACATCTGTACCATTGACCTCTTCCTCCTCCTCCCCTCCTCCATCCTTCTCCTCTTTTCCTCCTCCTTCTCCTTCTCCTTCTCCTCCTCCTGCTCTTTTCTTTCTATCTTTGGCGCCTTCTCTCTTTCTCTTTTCCTCACATCCTCTCTCTCTCTCTCTCTCTCTCTCTCTCTCTCTCTCTCTCTCTCTCTCTCTCTCTCTCTCTCTCTCTCTCTCTCTCTCTCCTCCTTTCCTCTCCCTTCCTTCTTCCAACCATTCCTCTCATCACACCTATCCATTCTTTTCCTTACCATCATGTTCCTGTCTTTTCTTTTCCTTTACCCAGCGATATTCCCCATCCATCTTCTTCACCTATTTCTTCACAGTCCTTGTCCTCTCTACTCCTCCCTATCCCTTCCCTTATTTTCTTCTTCATTTTCTTCCACATCCTTCTCTTTCTATCCCACATCCCATCTTGCTTTCCCATCCCCCCACCCCGCCCCAGTCTCAGTGAGTTGAGGAGAGTTGAGGAGAGTTGAGGCGAAGTTGTAACTAGACCCTTACTCTTGCAAAGGTGAACAGCACCCCATAAAGGGCTGTGCCCGGCTGCCCGCCCGCGGGTCCCCGAGGCGCTCGCTGGTCAGGCAGGTCGTCGACAAAAACGCAAGCGCGCGTTGCCCCAGACCCCTTCTCTCCCAGAGCGTCTGTCTCGAGTTACTTGCATATGTACATTGTACATGAATGTACATATTCACTTGTGTGCACTGATGGTCGTTTAGTACTTGTGTGGTCAATTCTTCTAGGGACGTCTACACTGGTTGATGTACTATTGTACCATAAAGACAACCTAACCCACGGTAGACCAACTCAATCCAAAATTACTTTTCGTTGTCTTACAGAAACACATCATTTTTTCACAGAAAAATATGAAAACAAAAACAATGGCACGCTTCCCTGCCTCACCTCCCCCTCTTTCGCTCTCCCTTTTCTACTCCCGTCTCCCTCACCCTCTCCTTTCACTCCTCTCCTTTTCCCTCTCCCTCTCCCTCTTTCTCACTCCCCCTCTGCTCCATCCCTCCCCTTCCCCCCTCATCCTCTCTCTCTCTCATCCTTCCTCTTCCTCTTCCTCCTTCATCTCCTCATCTTTCTCCCTCTTTCCTTCTCCCTCCCCCTCATCCTCTCCCTCTCTCCTTCTCCCTCCCCCTCATCCTCTCCCTCTCTCATTCTCCTTCTCCCTCCCCCTCATCCTCTCCCTCTCTCCTTCTCCCTCCCCCTCATCCTCTCCCTCTCTCATTCTCCTTCCTCCTCCTCCTTCTCCTCTCCCTCCTCTCCCTCCCTATCTCGGTCTCCCTACCCCTCTCCTCCTCCTCCTCCTCCTCCAGGCGTGGGCTCTTCACCGCATGTGAAT
>NC_134781.1:78366556-78369056 GCF_046742065.1 Oratosquilla oratoria | reverse complement strand
AATGTGCGTCCATGATGCTTTAGCATACGGAGGTAATAAACATTTCTTTGATCGATCTGTTTTTGTGTGTAGAGTTGTGTAACACCACCTTGACGTCACGTGGCACACCTGTCCAAGGTCAACCTGTCGGTTGCAAAAGGTCATTCTAGGTCGCCTTGCCTTCCGAGGTCATGTGGAGCTCGCCGCGGGATGTCTGCTGTGTAGGAGAGTTATGACGCGTCCCGTTTGGCAATAATTCCCCTCAGATAACTGTATCATGACAGTCATGCACACACGCGCGGGCAACCAACCCACCACAACACACACACACACACACACACACACAACACACACACACACACACACACACACACACACACACAACTCGTGGCGCAGTGGTTAGAGTTTCCAACTGCCACTACGGTGGTCCGGGTTCGAATCCCGCCCAGGGTTGAAATAATTTCAGTATCGCTGCGCTGCGGGTTGTTACTCCAACTTTCGTAGGCGGGGAGTTGGGTGTGTGTGCGTGTAAGGTCATTGTATTACCCATAGATCGGTGATACGAGCTTTGAGCTCTCGTACGGGAAGGGTAATAGAAGTCGATCACGAGTCCAACACGTGATCCAAGCATGTTGATCGCATATGCATGGCTCCGTTTTCTGAACGTTTTCGTTTTTGTGATTTTTTTGTAATGTATATCACGAATGAAGTGTTAGATATACAATCGGGTTATAAATCTCTTAGTATGAGCATATTAATCTTGTCATAAACTGATTCCCTTGGCTGAATAAAATTGACCGGCGGCACCAGAATAAAACGAGTCGATGTTGTGGGTTGACTCTTTACTCTTTCCGCTGCTCTTTGTATATTTTGTTCTAGCTAATGCCACACGATTTCAATCAGCTGATCGGCAGACTCACTCGGAAATCATTGATGTTTCCATCAATCAAGACCCGGTGATGACGTCATCGTACCGAAATGACGTCGCTATAGCGAATGACGTCACAGAAAGAACAATATACAAATGCGACATTAATGTGAAAATTACGAAGAAATCGAAATTCACAATTAGAGATAAACTATGAAGGGAAAGTCGTTACACTCCCTCTCCATAAACAGGACTGTGATTGATGCGTTTGAATTTGAAAATTCAAACTGAATTCAAACCGTCCCTTCTGCCTCTGTTAGAGTTTCCTCTCAGCTGAATGAAATCGCCTGGAAATGGCGGGCAGGATAGATTTGAAGTAACAGAAGTGGTAAAGAAAAGATTTAAGAAGTATTGTACAAAAGTGGTAGAAATTAAGTGGTCATGATTTTTTTCCAAGTGGAGATTAGACACCAACTATGAAGGCATACTATGTGACTCTTATCCGTAGGGGTTTTACTAAAACCCCCTCACCCCTATAGACTACTGAGTGCTTATGTGAAAATGTAGCTGTGATGATTTGCATTTGTTATGCATATATTTTTATATTTGTACCTTTTAGTTGAATTAGTGGTATGCTTTAATATTTGTATATTTTAAGTGTATATTTTGATGTTTTATCTTTTAACCCATTAAACTCCGATGACAAGATTCCTTGTCATTTGGTCAAATAAAACAAAAAATCATAAAACACCAAAATGTTTGATCAAACACCAGAAAAATATGACGTCAGTCCTCGCACGAAGCGAGGACTGACGTCATATTTTTCTGGTGTTTGATCAAACATTTTGGTGTTTTATGATTTTTTGTTTTATTTGACCAAATGACAAGGAATCTTGTCATCGGAGTTGAATGGGTTAAGTGTATAATTAGTTGTGTGTTTTGATGTTTTTGTCTTTTAAGTGTATGTCGTAGATTGGCCTTGTGTCGTGCATGTTGATGTTTCTTAAGTAAATTATGTTTTACAGAGGTATTTACCTGAGACGTGAAAAAATCGACTAAAAAAGAAAAGAACAATGTAGAAATGTGACATTAATGTGAGAATCACGAAGAAGCCAAAATTCAAAATTAAAGACTACACAAAAAAAGTTGTTACACTCCCTTCTCTCTAAACGGTGATTGGTGCGTTTGAATTTGAAATTTCAGACTGCAAATAAACCGTTGAAATAACGAACCCTCATTCCTTCCTTCGCAAGTCTCTTATATAAAGACTTGAGTAGTGTGGGTGTCTCTGTGTGTTACATATAAAGACTTGAGTAGTGTGGGTGTCTCTGTGTGTTACTTGTTCCCCCCCCTCTCCCCCCCTGTGCCATCTACCCCCATGAACCAGCTGTCACGGGGTCCCTGGGAGAGCGGAGTCACGTTCCCACAATGGCCCTGAAACGTGAACCTCCAACCCTATCGTGTCGCCCTTCCCGTCGTTGTCGTCTCCTTCTTTGTCGGAGATGAGGATCATGAAAGAAGAGGTAAGACCCTCTATGATGGCGCCAGGCACTATACCTTCTGTCGCCCACAAAAATGACGCAACACGCAGAATCAAATCTGTCATCAGCCACATCAGAGATGACTGGCTGGTCGTCGAGTATTAAATCTGGG
>NC_134781.1:78346556-78361556 GCF_046742065.1 Oratosquilla oratoria | reverse complement strand
TAATGTTATCATGATTGTTGGATTTAGACTTTTGGCTCATCCTGTAGGGAATATGGAACTTTTCCATCCTCGTTTCTGTTAAAAAAAAAATATATATATATATATATATATATATATATATATATATATATATATATATATATATACATATATATATATATACTCTTCTTTCCAAAGAAAATGCACACTCCATCCTTGTTCGCATATATATATATATATATATATATATAAAACTTAAACCCACTCTCGGAGAAAGATAAGCTGAGATACAGAGTAAAACCGTATATTTCGACCACTGACTGTGGTCCTCTTCAGCAGTTACAATTATAGGGTACATAGACAAGAGGTTATATACAGAGGAGGAAGGGGCATTGGGGGACTCAGTAAGCCTCAGGTCACTTGCCCCGAGTGAGGTCGGACGTTACGTCCCGTAGAGATGAACTTGTCAACCACCATACTAGTTATAGCATTGACCTTTGGATGTATTATAATTAGGAAACTTTTTTATTAGTGAGGACTCAATAATTTTTCTTTTGAAACTACAATTTGAATTGTACACTGTAGCTGCATTCCTCCAATCTATTCTGTGATCTAAAAGGCTAGAATGGAGGAATACAGCTGAGTTTTCTTGGCCGTATCGTATAGAATTTTTATGTTCTTTGATCCTAGTGGGTAGATCACGTCCCGTTTGTCCCCAGTACACTTTATCACAGTCGAGACATGGTATCTTGTATACTCCAGATATGTCCTTATTGGATGTTCTATGATGGACATTTACTACTTTTTTAAAAATATTATTATATTAACTAAAAGTGACCTTGATTTGGTTCCTAGGTAATAATTTAGATGCGGCATGCATGGATTCGTTATAAGGGAGTTTAAGTTTTATTTTATTCGTGTGTTACGACACCTACGTTACTTGAATATATATATATATATATATATATATATATATATATATATATATATATATATGCGAACAAGGATGGAGTGTGCATATATGTATATACATATATATATATATATATATATATATATATATATATATATATATATATATGATGTAAGCAGAATAGGAAACACAGGAGTCTTAGTCTTGAGTTTATTCCTGACTAGTTTCGCAGGTATGCTTTTTCAAAGGAATATGTTTACAAACGGGCTGTGGGCATTATATACATGGGGTGGACCTCACCACCTCCCCGAGTTACCATAGTTGGTGACGAGTGTGAACATCACATTGTGGCTAACGTAACAATGAAGAAATTTTTACAATTAAATATGATAACACCAATAACAAAGGAATTATTAATAGTAAATGTAACAATAGTAATGATAACAATGATGATAAATATTTGAATAATAATAGTAACAATAATAATAACAAAAATGATAATAATAATACAATAGAAGTAATAATAATAATAATGATGATAATAACAATAACATAAAATAAAATAAAAATAAATAAAAATAATAATAACCTGTTTCCTATTCCGCTTACATCAACCTGTCAGAATGTCTCAATATATATATATATATATATATATATATATATATATATATATATATATATATATATATATATATATATATATATATATATATATATATGTATATATATATATATATATATGTATATATATATATATATATATATATATATATATATATATATATATATATATATATATATATATATATAATATATATATATATATCAGAGGATTACAAAGGAGGAGCATGCCGCCAGGAGACATTTTGGTCCATATCTAGGTCGGATGCAAAAAATATATAATAATGATAAATAAATAAACAAGTAAGTTATTATAATATAAATAATAATAAGTAAATAAATAGGTAAAATTAAATAATAAACAACCAGGTAAACAGTAAATAATAATAAATTGACAGATAAATAATAATAAATGATAGTCAAGGAAATGATAAACACAAATAATAACAATCAAATAAATAAGTAATATAAAATAAATGGCAGGTATTACAATATCTTGCTTAGGTTTTTATCCAAACGAATCTTAAAGCTTCGAACTGAACTACATTGCACTGCCTCTGTAGGAAGTTTATTCCATTCATTAACTACACGGTTGGCGAAGTTGTTTCGACCCACTTCCAAATGAAATATATTTCCTGACCGTTTGAGACCATAATTTCTTGTCGGATTCTCATTCAGTGTGAAAATTTTGTCACTCTTGATCTTGTCAATTCCCTTTAGAATCTTAAAGACCTGTATCAAGTCACGTCTTAAACATTTTTCTTTGTCATAAATATCAATATCAGTGATGATAGTAAAAGTGTTTTATTTGCCTTCCTGTTATTGGTCTGAATGGGACGCAAGACAGAGCGCATCTTAGGTAACAAATACTCAGGAAAAATATATATTAATCAACAGTTGGCAACATCGCCATCGCTTGATTAGCTTTGGTCACCAGCAATACTGTCCGATGTGGTCCGTCCAACGCTCTCCCGTTCCAACAACACAATAATTTATTTGCCCAATGGTATCATGGTGCCGTCCGCATGGGTATTGTTTATATAATGAAGAGTATTGCCCAACTGGGCTAAGTGATAAGCTTACCCAGAGTATGAAAGCATAGCCCATTAGCGTAATAATGCTTCGTACCACAACATTGGGGTTAGCTTAGGGAAAAAAACAAACATTATTGGGAGAATGTTTATACTGAAATAGAAACACCTTATGAGATACTATTGTGTCGTATTGTCGGTGGCATTATTATTATTATTATTATTATTATTATTTTTTTTTTTTTTTGCTAAATGTTATAATTTTTATTAGCTCAATCGACACGCTTAAGGGTTTCCTTATGCTGACTGAAATAGATTGGCGACGGCCAGGATAATCACGAGTCGAATATGGACGCCAAAATTGGTCATGTCAAGATAACCTTCGTTGACACGGGACTAGTTTAGTAGCCGCTAGTGCTGAAATCGACTTGTAAACTACTACCCCTTTACTTGCTCAGTGTCAACGGAAAGTTAGTCAACTTGCCTCCAAACTATCCTAGAGTGAACACCTACTTGCCGGGCAAGTTAACTTGCCCAATGTCAACGAGACTATAGTCACGAGTGGAATATACGGTGTTATTCTTAAGAAAAATCTTCCCCTTCCAAGGATTTATATGATATTTATATAAGGAAAGAAAGATTTTTTTCTTAAGAATACCACCGTAAGATTCTTACGGTGGTATTCTTAAAAAAAATCTTTCCCTTCCAAAGATTTATAAAAGATTTATATAAGGAAAGATTTTTTTCTTAACAATACCACCATAAGATTCTTACGGTGGTATTCTTAAAAAAATATTTCCCTTCCAAGGATTTATATAAGGAAAGATTTATATAAGGAAATGTTTTTTTTAAGAATACCACCGATAGGCGTCAAATCTGGTCTATGATTTGTTTTGTGAGCTCATGGCACATCTATGTGACACACCTAAGTTGGTAAGGAGCCTACACCAGGAGGCGCTAAGTAGTTTTTGCCGAAACTGTCACCTTTGTCCTATTATGCTCTTGGAGGACTGTTTGTTGTTGGGGGGGGAGGCAGGTAATAGTCACTGCTGGGAATCTGAGAGGAATGCGGGATTCTAACCCAAAACTCATGCGAGACCAGCACGCTTCCGATTACGCCACCAGTGTATTGTTACGGAATAGATTGTATTGCCCAATAGTATTGCGACTGTGAACCAAGCTGAAGAGACCAATACAGAGTCATTGTTTTGTCAGCAATATTGATCGTGGAGGGAACTTTTGCTGGTGATATGGTTTAACGTCCCACACTCCCCCCCCCCCTATCGGGAGGCTAGGACGGTGCCCCTCACAGAGGGCTTTGTAGCGTGGAATTAAATTAACCATGCCCTTAGTTCAACTTCACCGGTGGCAGGATTCGAACCGCCCTCACCTCGACCTTCGCCGAGAGTAACGACGCCCTATCCCGCTCACCCAGCGAGCTTCCTAACACCTGAGGAAAACCTAACATGTAAAGTTACAACGCGATGTTGAGCTTGCACAGGTGGATGGAATAACTAAAGTGTCCATAGGGGCTCAGTACCCTCATATTTGTCACTTGTGGGCTTCTGTGCCAGTTAATGTTGAAACTGCGGGTGCCAACTGTCGCCAACGCGAGTATCGAGCAACAGAAAGACCAATTCGGTGGCAGTGCCCAATGAGAGCAGTCAAAACATGACACAAAAGTTCAGGGTTTCTGAGGTCAGATGGTGACTTGACCTGGGGTCATTCTGTTTGCAATCTCGATGGCAGTGGTGCTTAAGGCGTTATCACACTGGGCTATTTTTCCTCCAACTGTTGGAGCACTTTTGCAGTCCGCAGCTTTCGGGAAGGAATCTGATATGCTGGAGGAAAATTATATTTCCTCCAGCATAGACGACGTTCTATGTAAATTGTCGAGAAAACAAAATAGTATGCCATAGTGATTTTACGACGGTAAAAGTACTGGAGGTGGGCGGTACCGCCAATGAATCGGAGGTTGGAGGGAAAATAGCCCAGTGCGATAACCCCTTTACCCGGCGCCATGGAGCGACTGGCGCCACAGAGCGACTGGCGCCGGTTGTTGTCTTGATTCTTCCAGAATCCGGATCTATTCTCGTCTTCCTCTCCTCTGTTGCTAGGGGGAACAAGTCGGCAGCGGACGTTTTATTTCTATCTTTATTTTTTATTTATATTTTTTGTATTATTTTTTAATTGAAGAACAACGTTCCGTACTTGTTCATACTTTTTTTTTTCTTCCTTGTAGATGACTTGCTCTGGCTGATACCAGACTGTTTCATTCAGCTGTTGATCGAGTCCCCAGTTCGTCCAATTATGAAGTGAATAAAATCACCTGACGCTGTAAGATGCGTCATCATGATGAAGGGTTCCTTGTCTATGTAGGGCAATTCCCCCCTTGGACACGTGCTACCTCAGAGTCATTGTTTACCACATGTCCGTGGGCGGCAAGTGTTAAAAGTTTCCTTGTTTATGTAGGACAATTCCCCCCTTTGGACAGGTGCTACCTTGACGTGATTGTTGACAACACATCCGTGGATTATAAGTGGGAGGCGAGTGGCTATGTAGGTCAATTCCCCCTTTGGACAGAGTGTACCAGTAACTGTTGATCACATGTCCGTGAACATAAGTAGGCAGCGAGTATTATAGGGTCCCGTGGTAATGTAGGACATTTTCCCCCTTTGGACACGTGCTACCTCAAAGTGATTGTTGACAACACATCCGTGGATTGTAAGTGGGAGGCGAGTGGCTATGTAGGACAATTCCTCCTTTGGACAGAGTGTACCAGTAACTGTTGATCACACGTCCGTGGACGTACGTGAGAGGCGAGTGCTAAAAAGTTCCTTGGCTATGTAGGACAAAGTCCCCCCTTTGGACAGAGTGTACCAGTAACTGTTGATCATACGTCCGTGGACGTACGTGCTAAAAAGTTCCTTGGCTATGTAGGACAATCCCCCCCCCCCTTTTGGACAGAATGTACCAGTAACTGTTGATCACACGTCCGTGGACGTAAGTGGGAGGTGGGTAGAAAACATCGCATGTAACCGACCCCAACATCGGGTTCGTTGCTTTCTGCGGCGGCAGCGGCGGGGGCGGGTGGCACGCGCCGGCACGGACGCAGCAGCAGCAACAGCGACGTATCTTATCCGTTGTCGGTATCGGACCCTGATAGTATCAGATTTGTCGAATCCCTCATGTGCGGACTTCACGTGTGTGTTGTCTACATGGGCAGTTTCTGAAGCAAAAAACAGAAGCGGTCAGGTGTTCTAATTCCTCAACACCTTATATAATATACCATACCAAACTATACCATATAATACTATACCATGCTATACTATACTATCCTAGACTATACTAATCCCGTAACCCACTAGGGCATGATCACTATTATGTATATTTGGTTCAAGTTGTCGCCAGGCGATTTTATTAAACCGACCTGCGCAACAAAATTATTTAGTTCTTTCATTATAATTTTTTTCTCCCTCTCTTTTCGTAGGGGACTCTCACTCGTTTCGATCTAACATTTTGTGTTGCTGCAAAAATTAATTGATATTTTTTATTCAATTAGGGGAGTACGCAATGAATGTAAAGGAATCAACAGGAAATGTACAGTGATTATGTTATGAATTCAATCGAATCCTCGTGTGTTTTATGTGTGTATATATGTATTATGTATATACGTATGTATATATGTATTATTAATATACGTATGTATGTGTTGCGTATATACGTATGTATGCATATACTCTATGTATGTATGAATTCTTGTATGTATGTATGTCGAGCTCACAGGCACTATGTCGGCCAGTGGCCATTCAAAGTCCGCTGCTGAATGGTGGCCTCATTAATAGTTTATATGTGTCAGTGTGTCACTATACCATCCTCATTTCCTTCTCTTTTTCTTCTCGTTTCAGGTGAGTCGGAGAGGCTGAAGCTGCTTGTAGGAAGGTTATGCAAGTAAGTAGTCACGAGCGTCTTTTATCGTTGAGGTGATTGACCGGGACGCCGGTAGTTCAGTGGATACCGTCGTGGGCTGAAGAGTAAGTGGTGTTAAGTTCGATTCCCGGGGCTTGCTGCATTGGTTACCAACAGCCCTTGCCAGGCGGGGAGGCGACTCAACGTCGGCTTGAAGAAGAAGAAGAAGAAGAGACGGCTCGTCGAAACTGACAGGGCTTTGCCCTACCAAGGGTTTTTCACTTCCCACTGCGCGTTTGAGTTTGAGTGATTGACCAGAGGTCAAGACACATTTCTGGGTGATGTCCGGGTCACAGGTCACACTTGAGAGCCACTGTAGTAGTAAAGTAGGTCACATCAGTTTAACTACCGATCGTTAACCCATTCAACTCCGATGACAAGATGTCTTGTCATTTGGTCAAATAAAACAAAAAATCATAAAACACCAAAATGTTTGATCAAACACCAGAAAAATATGACGTCAGTCCTCGCTTCGCTCGCAGCGAAGCGAGGATTGACGTCATATTTTTCTGGTGTTTCATCAAACATTTTGGTGTTTTATGATTTTTTGTTTTATTTGACCAAATGACAAGACATCTTGTCATCGGAGTTGAATGGGTAAACAAGTTTAACATAATCTTTGCAATACGCTGTCATCGAAAGCGTGCTGGTCATGGATTCGATTCGAGTCCCGAGCTTCGGCTCCAACAGTCCAAGTGCGTAATAGGGCAAAGATGACGGCTTCGGCCGCAGTTATTCAGCGCCTTCTCGCGTAAGCTATTCACCTTACAATACACTGCAACAGTTACAATTTATGTGTATTTTAGAATAAATATATACAATAGTGTGTGTGTGTGCATGCATGTATGTGCGTATGTTCGCGTGTGTGTGTGATTCACCATGGTTCTTTGGATCACGTGTTGGACTAGTGATCGACAGCTATTTCCCTCCCGGTAGAGAGCTCAGGGCTCATATATGACCGATCTATGGGTAATGCTGTGACCTTACACGCACACACATCCCTAGCTCCCCACCCACGAGAGTTGGAATCAAGACCCGCAGTACAGTGATACTTAAATTATTTCATCCCTGGGCAGGATTCGAACCTGGACCTCCGTGTTGGCAGTCGGGAACTCTACTACTGCGCTACGAGTGTGTGTGTGTGTGTGTGTGTGTGTGTGTGTGTGTGTGTTTGATTAAGGCTGTAAGGAGACTATGGGGGAAAATTACTGGCCAGTAGGGACCACCAGCCCCTCCCACCCCCCCTGGAAAAAAAGATGGTGTCTGTTCTATTCTTATGCTTATTCTGAGTGCCGCCAGGTGATTTTTTCAGCTAAGAAAAGCTCAAGGCGCCAAAATGTGTAGGAAATGTTTCTATTTTATATTTACATTTCTATATTTTTACATTTTTATAGTATCACTTTTTGCATTTTTTTATATTTTAATTTCTTTACATTTTTCCAATATCACTTTTTGCATTTTCCTTTTAATATTCTTACATTTCATGTGTTTACATTTTTTTAATATTTTCACATGTTTACATTTTTCCAATATCACTTTTTGCATTTTTTATATTTTTACATTTCATGTTTTTTATTTTCTTATTTTCACATAGTTACATTTTTACAGCATCACTTTTTTACATTTTTACATTTCAATATTTTACATTTTATGTTTTCAATTTTTCTATATTTTCACATTTTTTCATTTTTACATTTTACAATACATTTCTCTTTATAATTCTGTATAATTACATTTACTCCGCTTGGTTGGGACTTCGTGAAGTACGACTTTCCTCAAAACCGAACAGGTCGTGGGAGATGGAATAAGATTGTGTAACAGACTCATGACTGGTCACTGAAATCAACGATTACTCGCGCCTTTGAGAGGGAAGGGCGGATTGTAATGGAAATAATTCATTGTGTCTTAAGCACTTTGGAAATACAATGGGGCACATTGCCTCGTCACCTTAATGACGCGTTCGACTTGTTTCGTGGTGTCGTGACGCCAAACATCTGTGGGGGAGGGAGGGAGGGAGGAGGGAATGGAGGGAGGGAGAGAGAGGAGGGAATGGAGGGAGGGAGAGAGAGGACGGAATGGGGGAGGGAGGGGGAGAAAGGGGAGTGGAGGGAGGAAGGAATGGAGGAAGGGACGGGGAGGAAGGGGAATGGTGGGAGGGAGGGGATGAAAAGGGAAGGAGGGAGGGAGAAAGGGGAACGGAGAGAGGAAGAAATGGAGTGAGGGAGGACGGAATGGAGGGAGGAGGGAATGGAGAGAGGGAGAAAGGGGAATGGAAAGAGGAGGAAATGGAGGGAGGGAGGGGGAGAAAGGGGAATGGAGGGAGGAGGTAATGGAGGGAGGGAGGGAGGGGAGAAAGGGGAAGAGAGGAAGGGAAAAGATCGTTGATCGATGGTAGACTCGATTGAACGCAATTTGATCAAACTTAGTAATTGGTTTGATGTAATCCTTCATTAAGGTCCGTACAAACTAGATAGTTAATATATGCAAGTAAATGTCAAAGATATTTAGATTATAAAAGAAATATACCAATTGTAAGCAGTTGTCCCAAATGTGTGTTGATTACCAGAACAGCGGCAAAACCATGTGTTCCTTCTTCACCATGGATTGTTCTCTCGTATAAGTTTTTTCTTCTTATCATAATCTCCTCTTTGTACTAGCACGGAATGCATACATGCACACACACACACACACACACACACACACACACACACACACACACACACACACACACACACACACAAAATATATATATATATATATATATATATATATATTTTTTTTTCTTTTCTTTTCTTTTTTTTAAACAAACACAATGTACTTTAATTCTAAACCATCAAGGCCGATATGCAGAAATTAAAAATATCCTTTCTAATTTGTTTGATTTCTTTTTACGTATTTCCATGTTTATTTGTTTCGTGGTAGTTGTTTTTGGGAGTCCTAACGGTTCTTGTAACTCCATAGGGTGGAGTCTTGTCTCATTTTATCGCAACGGGCTGGCCTCGTCTGAGGACTCGTGCACTCCTCTTCCTCCTCCTCCTCCTCCTTCTCCTCTTCCTCCTCCTCCTCCTCCTCTTCTGGCCACTGACGATGACAGTGGTGACAGTGCCAAGTCATTGCATCATGTCACTTGTAGGTCATTTCCAGTTTCTGTAAATGTCATAAAGAAAATGACGCTCACGATCATAGAAGTTGATGCAGATAACCTCTTGTTGAGTAACTTTGGGCGGACTAAAAGACAAAGAAAATTCTGGACGATGCCAAGTGGCCGTTCTCAATGGTACGTCACCGTTTAATAAGATAAAATAAGATAAAGAAAGAATTAACTTCAGAAAATAGTTTTTGGCGAAATGAATCAGTTCAGCATTTTTAATTATTTCTTTATATTTATCATTTCATTTATTGGTATTTTTGTTGTTATTTTTCTCTGCGTGGCTGTTTCCCATTGAAAGGGACAAGTGTAAGACGAAGTAGCCTATACAACGTTTTGTCAACCTTTTACGAAAATGTAAAACTGATTGATTGCGTTTTTTGCTTAATCCATTACTTACATGCATACATACATACATACATATACACATACATACGTACATACATACATATTATATACATACTTGTATACATTCACATATACACACACATACACACTTGCATACACACATACATATATACATACGTGTATACGTCCGCACGTACGCACACACATACATACACACATGTATACACATGTGCCTAAGCCTCTCTTCGTAAGGCAAATTTCTGAGTCTATGTGTCATTTTGGTCATTCTTCTCTGTACTGATTCTAGTGAATTGATGTCCATTCTGTAGGACGGAGACCAAAACTGTACCGCATAGTCAAGGATGGGTCTAACTATCGCTAGATAGAGTTTGATAATTACCTCTGCACTTCTATTCGTTACCGTCCTAGCAATGAAACCTAATGCTCTGTTACCCCCCTCTCTCTCTCTCTCTCTATCTCTCTCTCTCTCTCTCTCTCTCTCTCTCTCTCTCTCTCTCTCTCTCTCTCTCTCTCTCTCTCTCTCTCTCTCTCTCTCTCTCTCTCTCTCTCTCTCTCTCTCTCTCTCTCCCTCTCTCTCTCTCTCTCTCCTTTTTTTTACCCGTTAAAAAAGAATATAGATGGCAGATTTTGCAGACTACGGAAGGGAATAAACGAATTATGCTTGTCTTAATCCTCGGCCGAAATAATATGAAAAAGTCGCAAAATCCTTTGTGTATCACCATCCTTTGTCGCGAGACAGGTCATTAACATACAAAGAGAGACAAATGAGAGAGAGTTGGATAAACGAGAGATGAGAGACTGATAACAAGGTAACAACATAATAGCGCTGTCGACTATCCACTGGCATCAAACTCGTTAGCAGGACACTCTCCTCAATCTCAACCTCAATCTGATGGATTAGAAAGCTTTTGTGATTGGTTAAGTAGATCAGAATAACCAATCACGACCAGAGTAATGGCTAACAGTACCTAGTGGATACCGTCTTGAACTTATGATCAAGTGGTCGTGAGTTCGGATGCCGTGACTCGCTGCGCGCTTACTGTGTTGGTTACCGATAGCTTTGGCTAGGCGGGGAGATGACCCAACGTCGGAAAAAAAAAAAAAAAAAAAAAAAAAAAACAGCGGCTCACCGCAACTGACAGGGCTTTGCTCTACCAGAGGTTTCTCACTTCCCACCGCGTGGGAGTGGGAAGGTGAGTTTTGAGTGTGTAATGTAATTTACAGTTGTAGTTTGAAATTAATTGAATGGAAAAGGGAGCATGAGCCCGTGAAGGGACCTTTTGGCCCATGATTATGCCAAAGAAACATCAAATAATCAGATCCCACAGATTTGTCCCTATATATATATATATATATATATGTATATATTCCCGGTGTCATACCATAACAGAAATAACCTCAAAATATATTTATTATGTAACATTTGTATAGCCAGCCATCAAAGCCACTGAAAAGTGATAATCTTATACTTTGAGACCACATGTACTAGTTTAATTTTCTTTTTTTATATTACTCCAGGGTGGGTGGCACTTTGCATTTAACCTTTACTGCCGTCAGGTGATTTTATATAGCCGTGTGTATAGGTAATGATATGATGATGATGATGATGATGATAATGATAATAATATGATAAAATTAATGATAATAATAATAATAATAATAATAGTAATAATAATAAATGAATGATTATAATAATAATAATAATACTAATAATAATAGTAATAATACTAATAATGATAATCGATATTAAGTGATACAGAGGTACACTGACAAAATACAGTTTTTGTTAATTGTAAAACTAGTCTAATTTGGGTGGGTGTGTATTTGCGTGTGTGAGTGAGAGAGAGAGAGAGAGAGACCTCTGTGTGTGTGTGGGGGGGGGGTCGTGGTGTTGGTGGTGGTAAGTTTGGTGAGTGGTGAGTCTAGATGCGCACCTAAAGCAGCTCCAAGCTTCCAAGATTAGATTAAACAAATGCTTTTGTGTTACGCTGTAGCAATACTAGGTTTGTTTGTTTGTTCATCTCTCAGTTATTTAATGTCCGGATAGCTATGGACCAAAAAGGCGTTTTACAATGGGAATTGGGAATAGGGGATCTCCCAGTGCGTAACCAAATCTGATCGAGAAAAAGAATTGCTAAAAAAAAAAAAAAAAAAAAAAAAAAAAGACGTGACAGGTTTTTGGTTCGGGATTCGGGTTTTCCTTGACGTCTCCACAACCTTTTACTTTTCGAGGTTTACAGCATCCCCCCCTTCTCCCCTCCCACCTCCCCCGCAATATTTCGTCACTTGGCGAAGATTTGCGTTTCATCACTGTGTTTTTTCCTCGAGTTTCGTACGACGCGCGTTCCAGGTATTAACAGTATGTATATACAGTATATATATATATATATATATATATATATATATATATATATATATATATACATTTATGTGTGTGTATGTGTGTGCGCGCGCGTGTATATACATATACATATATATATATATATATATATATATATATATATATATTATGCTAATAAGAAATTCTGGTAACTTGTGTTCAATTATGCAAGAGTGACCACTGGGAAAGAGAAACTAAACAGAGCAAAGGGCTTTCTTATATTAAATCCAATGCAAAGTACATGTGATAAACGAAAGCGCTTTGCTTCGTTTAGTTTCTCATTCCCGGTGGTCACTCTTGCATACATACATGTGTGTGTGTGTGTGTGTGTATGTGTGATATCCATGGTCTTGGATCACGTGTTGGACTCGTGGTCGACAGCTATCTCCAACCCGAAAGAGAACTCAGAGCTCATATATATGTCCGATCTATGGGTAATGATGTGACCTTACACGCACACACACACACACACACACACACACACACACACACACAACTCCCCGCCCACGAGAGTTGGGAGTAACTCCAAGGTATCCTAGTCTGCTGTCTTCCTTGGCGGATTGGCTCTCAGTGAAAGGGGCTCATTTCCCGTCACTCGTGACGTCATGTCGATGTCGCCTTCCTGTGTTCGTGACGTCATTGTTGTCGTCGACAGAGTGCACGCGCACTTCCCACTTCTTTTGTCATTCTCCGGTTTGTTTATCTTCTCAGCCACCGTCGCCGTTTTCTTCATCATCTCCCATGTTGTCTTGGTCATCTACTGTCTTCTTTGTCTTTTGTCTTCAGTCTTCTCTATCACAATTTTCTTTATCTTCTATTTTGGTGTCATTTTCATCATCTTGCCCGTCTATTTTATTCCTACCGATTTTTTTCGTCTTTATCACGTCATCTTCATCTTGTCCGCCATTTTGTCCGCCATCTTGTCCGTCATTTACCTCAGTGGCATCTCTTCAGCAGCAAAGGTACTTCGGTGCTGGTACACTAGACATTACTCGCTAGGAAGAGTTCGCGACGTTCAACCAAACCATCTTTCTTTCTTTGCCTCCGTCATCCGTCCTGCTTCTTTCACCTTTTGACATATGTGTGCAATTCCCCCTCCCCGCCTGCTGCTAGCCACACGCATATTGATGACATCATGCCTGCCGATCCCCGTGTTGATCAACATCCGCAGGTTTTATGACGAAAAGCGAGTTAACTTCGGTGTGCCGAGCAATTGGATTTCATCGATTGAATTCTATATTTTTTTTCCCCTTTTCTTTCTTCCTTTGTGGAGCGGTTGAGGCGTTTCTGGGAAGCGACGATGATGGTACACACCCCCCCCCCCCATCTTCTTTCTCCCTCTCCCAACCCTCAGTCTCTCTCTCTCTCTCTCTCTCTCTCTCTCTCTCTCTCTCTCTCTCTCTTTCTTTTTTTTTTTTGAAAGACTGTCACCCTCCCCATCTTTCTCCCTCTCTCAGCCCTCGGACTCTTCTTTTTTGTTTTGAAAGACTGTACACCTCCCCCATCTTCTTTCTCCCACTCCCAGCCCTCAGATTCTTTTTTTGTTTTGAAAGACTGTCAACCTCCCCCATAGTCTTTCTCCTTCTCCCAACCCTCAGACTCTTCTTTTTTTTTTTTTTTTGAGACTCTCTACCTCCCATCTTCTTTTCCTTTCTCCCAACCCTCAGACTCTTCGTTTTTGTTTTCGTTTTTTTTTCATGTTATTGTTATCCTAATGAGGCTAAAGCGCCTGCCACACCGACGCGACTCGAGTGAGTTCGTTTGAGTAGAAACGACTTCGGTTACATTCTCTTATTTTTTTGGATCCACAAATGTCACATCACCTTTGCATCACATATTGAGAAGCTGAATGAGGTTGAACCTATACGAATGTTAGACACTTTGTTGAATTGTAAACTTAGGGAAGTCTGGAACGCTGGAAGCGAGGTCATCTTCCAGGTTTTCAAATTCACAACACATGACGAGAATCTTGAATGTGTGACGTCATTTCCAGCACAAAATTTTTTACTCGAAAGTGTTCCATTTTTTAACAAACGTTCATCGTGCGTTAATTTGTTTTGTATCAGTAGGCTTAATGGGTGAGAAAGTGACCACATATATGAAAGTTATGTTTACAAAGCTACTTATATAAGTCGTTCCGAAAATGTGGTAGTTTTAGATATTTATTAGAAATATTTGAGATATATAAAATATTCTTAAATCAGGGTTCGAACCGCCTCCCTCCAATTTGGCACTTCCAGAAGTGGCACTGCCCTAGCCAACGTGGCAACAGGCCTATGTTACGTGATATGTATGTTTGTGTTTGCGTCCACACACTTTGGTGCTGGGTGAGTACTTGATTATCTTTATGCAAGGATAAATACGTACACACGTGTGAATTGTGTGTGTGTGTGTGTGTGTGTATGTATGTGTGTGTATACACACCAACGTGTATTCTTTCCGAGATGATGTATTCCCCGAATTGTCCGTGTTTATATTCTGCACATCATACGCCCAATTCATCTGTTTTTATTCCGTGCGCACGTGCCTGAGTCATTTCTAGTTTGTGTGTGTGATTCACCATGGTCTTTGGATCACGTGTTGGACTTGT
>NC_134781.1:78331556-78339056 GCF_046742065.1 Oratosquilla oratoria | reverse complement strand
GCTAGTAGAGGAAGATTACAAAGGATTACAAAGGCGGAGCATGCCGACAGGAAACCTTTTGGTCCATAACTAGGTCGGATGCGTGAAAAAATAATATATGATAATGATAAATAAATAAATAAAAATATAATAATATAAATAATAATAAATCTCAACCTTTACGAATTCTCATTAATTGTGCGTCTCTCCCTCATTTTTCTCCCAAATACCACATTGCCATAAAGGAAAAGGTAAAACAATAATAATAAAATGTTGTTGAAAAGAAATCCTTTGGTTTATTACAAAGTTGACAGTCGTATTTATCTCTTGAGAGACATTTTTATTCAGCTTTCTCTCATTATGTAGAAATGTATAATATGCAGCCACCGGATTCATTTTCAAATGTGAAATGTAATGAAATGCATTGGGAGGTGATAACGATAGATATGTCGGGGACAAGTCCTGTGATCGAGTGCCAGACCCACGGGGTTGCACCTCCGAGTGGAGGGGGTAGAGGGCGTTGATGGATGTTGAAAATGGGTGGTGGGGAGAGGGTTCACTCCGACGTCCCTCCCGCAGAGACGAAACGTTGATAAAGTATTGGAGCTTCATGATGTGGTTGCTTTCTTCTTCTTCTTCTTCTCCTTCTTCTTCTTCTTTTTCTTTTTCTTCTTTTTCTTCTTCTTTTTCTTCTTTTTCTTCTTTTTCTTCTGCTTCTTCTCCTTCTTCTGCTTCTTCTCCTTCTTCTTCTTCTTCTTCTTCTTCTTCTTTTTCTTCTGCTTCTTCTCCTTCTTCTGCTTCTTCTCCTTCTTCTTCTTCTTCTTCTTCTTCTTCTTCTTCTTAATCTTCTTTTTCCTCCTCCCCTCTCCTCCACCTTCTTCGTCCTCCTTCTTCTTCTTCTTCTTCTTCTTCTTCTTCTTCTTCTTTTTATTTATTTATTTTTTTCATCAGAAGTAGTTGTTACGACGCAAGACCTCACCGGAAACCATTTTTTATTCCCGGTGGTCATTTGACGTCAACAACTGCGTTCACAGTTGCAATAAGGGCGATTCTGTGCTTGTGGGAGTCGGTCTAATCGACCTTACAGGCAGTTGATCGTTGGATGTCAACATGAAACGACGACCACACGGAGCAAAATGTCGGTGATTTATTTATTTATTTATTTATTTATTTATCTATTTATTTCTTATTTATTTTTTCCGAAGCATTTTGCTCCCTGGTCAATGGTTGAAGATGTCCAGCTTTCTGGATTGGGTAAAGGCGTTATCACATTGGGCTATTTTTCTTCCGATTGTTGGAGCAGTTTTGCAGCCCGCAGCTTTCAGGAAGGATTCTGATGTGCTGGAGGAAAATTATATTTCCTCCAGTATATACATATATATATATATATATATATATATATATATATATATATATATATATGTATGTATATGTATATCAAACGACATTCTGTCTTTTTGTTGAAAAAACAAAATAGTTTGACATAATGATTTGACGGCGGAAAAGTGCTGGAGGTGGGCGATACCGCCGATGAATCGGAGGTTGGAGGGAAAAAAGCCTAGTGTGATAACCCCTGCAAGAAGAGTAATTGTTTATGTATCTTTGCCTTGGTGTATTCCCAGTGTACTTGTACTCGGGTATTCTCTCATTGCATCCGAGAATACAGTGTTTGGTATTCTGTTTACGCGCACCTAATCTTGGCCTCGTCTTTTCTGAGTTTGTTACCTCATTGACTGGGCCGTTGACCTATAAAGGGCATTTCGCCAAAAATGTCAGGTCAGATGAGGTCAGGTCACCTGTGCCTCTCGTACTCCGACATCCAGAACATGACTTGGTTGCCAGTAGTCGACGGGAATCGAACTGGAGACCTCACGAAGTGAGATCGTGGGCCAACAGAGAGTCGTTTGGGAGTTCTCTCCCGATTGGAAGCAGAGGCTGGTGACCATCACTTGAGTCCCGGTCATTACGTGAAGCGAGTCTCTCTCTCTCTCTCTTTTTTTTCTTTTTTTTTTTTTGTATTCCGAATTGAATTTTGAAGGTCTCTCCTTTTAGGATCACCTTATGGTCTACTTCAACATTATGCTCTTTTAATTGATTTTCATGGTTTAGAAAAAATGTGTAGCTACGTTGAATCATGAAGACTCTTTAGTCCGCAATACATTCTTCAGCACGGCTGCTGAAGGGAGAAGACCCGGCTTGGGCCTTAACAAAGTAACTTAAGGGCCTCGCCGGGTCAAACGAGGTCACTTTTTTTTTTTTTTTTTTTTTTTTTTTTTTTTTTTTTTTTTTTTTTTTTTTTTTTTTTTTTTTTTTTTTTTTTTTTTTTTTTTTGAGGCCGGAGTCAGTTCTTCGGGTCTCGTTAACACCAAGATGGGTTTACCAGAAACAAACAGACTCGAGACCAAACACCCGCAGCCCAGGCCACATGTGCCGGAGCCGCCTCTGCCCTCACGGAGGCCACGTCTCTACTGAACGATAACAATGGGTCGTTACCCCCGCCCCTCCCCCCCATTTCCCCCGAGACCAGAGTAGTGCCTCCACACGGAATTTTCTGGTCCCCATTGTGTGTGATCGTGAGGTTCGACCGCCTCCCCATCCATTATTATCATTTCCCCCGAGGGTGGGGGGGGGAGGTTGTCCTAAGGGGCTCTTGTCCAAGGAAGGGAGGGGGTTGTCCTAGGGGTGGAGTTTGTCCACTGGCAGTTTTGCCCTAGGGAGGGGGTTTGTCTTAGAAGGTATTTTGTGCTAGGGGAGGATTTGTCCTAGGGGTGGAGTTTGTCCACTGGTGGTTTTGCCCTAGGGAGATGGTGTTGACTTAGGAGGGTGTTTTGTGCAATGGGAAGATTTGCCCTACCCTCGTGGATGTGAACGCGTATAGCAACCACATGGGCTAGACCCAAGGGCCCTTCATTACTGAAGAAAATCGCCGACGACCGGTGCTAACCATAATGAAATAATTAACTTATTCGGTTAACCTTGTTTCAACAGAAGAGCGTTTAAATTAATTATGTATCTGAGGTCCTTAATGAAATTGTCTAACGCTAGCCGGAATGATAAAATAATATCGAATTCTTTGTCCTGTGGACACCTTGATAGGATCTGCGGTCCCCTAAGGATCCGCGGATCTCCAGCGTTGTCTCAGTCGAGGTGAGTGTTTCAGATCGAGCGATGCTGCAAGAATTCCTGGAGGATTCTGCGTGTGAGCAAGAGAGACTGCTTAGTACTGGCACTGGGCCATTTCTTGCATCGACCGAGGGCCACCGAGGGCCACCGTGGCACCACTTATTCGATCCAGCGGGTCAACGAGAAGGTCCTGGAAACCCGGACGTCGTCAGTAGTCCAGTGCCGTGGTCTGGAGCTTTCCAGGTCTGATAGAACCATCTTGGGCACTTAACTTGTGAGTCGTTGCCTCAGGAGACACGATCTAAGGCAGCATCGAGGGCGTTTTGTTATGTATTTCAAGAAAAATGTATAACCATTTTTTAGATTTTTTCGGCGTATTCTGGATGATTTGCTGGAGATTTTGGCGTGAAGTGAGTTTTTCTCAGACAAAACTCAAACAGTGTCATTACCCTTTGAGTCCAAAATCTTGCCACTACGCGCGTCTCATGTTAGCAATTCAGGATTTCAGCACTTCAGGATAATGTTTCGTTTAATTACGTTAATCATTGCACCTCCACTTCTCCAATTAATTAATTTGAACATGACTTGGCTAGGACCTTTAAAAATCTTTTGGACATTTTGTGTCGATGGATGCTACTCGTCCCGATATACGGAAAAAAATAGTATATATATTATATATATATATATATATATATATATATATATATATATATATATATATATATATATATATATATATATATATATATATATATATATATAGAGCGAGAGAGAGAGAGAGAGAGAGAGAGAGAGAGAGAGAGAGAGAGAGAGAGAGAGAGAGAGGGAATGTCCTTCGCGATCATGGCAATAGATTTTAATTTTCCAGATACTTTCCAGTTTTCCACATGTCGTTTGTTTCAGCGTTCCTCGAGAGTGGTGCAATTTATTCAGTCAAAGGTTCCAGCTGAAGAAGGCCTTGGCATCTTCCTCTTCTTCCTCCATATCATCTTCTTCCTCCTCCTCCTCCTCCTCCTCCTCCTCCTCCCCCCCTCCTCCTCCTCTTCTTCCTCCTCTTCCTTCTTATTCTCCTAATCCTCATCCTCTTCCTCCTCTATATCGTCATCATGGTCATCTTCTCTTCCTCATCTTCCTCTACATTTTCATCATTATCATCCTCTTCTTCCTCCTCTTCCTCCTCATCCTCTTCCTCCTCATTCTCCTAATCCTCAGCCTCTTCCTCCACTATATCGTCATCATAGTCATCGTCTTTTCCTCATCTTCCTCTACATTTTCATCATTATCATCCTCTTCTTCCTCCTCTTCCTCCTCCTCCTCTTCTTCCTCCTCCTCTTCTTCCTCCTGTTCCTCCTGTTTCTCCTCCTTTACATCACCACCATATTCCTTCTTCTCCTCTCCTGTACTAGAATCAGTACAGAGGAGAATGACTAAAATGATATATGGGCTCAGAAATTTACCTTACGAGGACAAGCTTAGACACCTTAACTTACATTCTGGAGAGATGCAGAGTGTGGGGTGATCTAATGGAGGTGTTCAAGTGGATCAAAGGTTTTAACAAGAATGAAACAAGGCCATCATATTAAAACAACAGGGCAGGACTCGCAGTAATGGGTTTAAAATGGACAGATTTATATTCAAGAAGGAAATATGCAAGAGCTGGTTTACTGATACGGTGGTCAACGAAAGGAATAGATTTAGTAACTATGTACTGAGTGCTGAAACTATGGGTTGTTTTAAGAAAAGGTTAGACTGTTTTATGGATGGGGATGAGAGGTGGGAATGGACATGGAACTGCCTAGTGTAGGCCTTATGCCCTCTTGCAGTATCCTTCATTTTATGTTCTTGTTCTCCTTCCCCTCCTCTTCCTCTTCCTCCTCCCCTCTTCCTCTTCCTCCTCTTCCTCCTCCTCCTCCTCCTCCTCCTCTTTTTCCTCCTCTTCCTCTTCCTACTCCTCTTCCTCCTCCTTTTCCTCCTCCTACTACTCCTCCCCCTCCTCTTCCTCCTCCTCCTACTCTTCCTCCTCCTCTTCCTCCTCCTCCTCCTCCTCTTCCACCATTCTCGCATGAAGTCTCCAATGGCCGGGCCAGTGGCTCGTGATGCAACAGCCCTCGTGGCCTATTTTCTGGAGCAGTGGGCGGCTGTCAACTTTGCCATATGCACACTCAACTGCATTCTAAACCCTCTCAACTCCATCTCACGACTCGTGCACTCGTTCCTGCTCCCGCCAGGCGGTTTTATTCAGCCGAGGAGAGGCCCGAAAGACTTCTTTTCGTAGATGGAAGCCATCAGTGACCGCAGTGAATCTTAACGCAACGGATTGTTGTACCAAGTGTTCGGCTTTAAGTAGCTTTGGCAGCTGTTCATGGGATGGATTACAGAGGTTGGTCCAGAAAGAACACCTCCTATCAGCTGTTTCCGGAGCGTGCAGCTGTAGGCAGCCAGCTGCAGACGGCACGGAGAGTTAACCCACGGTAACAGCTGGTTGCGAGTAACGTTAACTGGTTTCCCAAGCCAGTTATCCAAACAGCGATAACGGGATGACCGACCCAGATGTAATCTGCATCCCTCAGTCAGCAGCTCGAACAGCTGAATGGCCCAGCTGTTCATGAACGCTGGATAGCACAGTAAGTAGAGTCTCACAAGGCGCTCAGTTATGAACGTTACCATCTGCCCCGGGAATCGAACCGGGATCGGCTCTCGGGACCTTATGTACCACATTGCTTAGTCCTGAACACCTCGAGGAGTTCGAGGAGCTGTGTATTCGTGAGATGAGGCTGGGAGTGCCTGCCTAGGGGGCACTCCATTCACTCTGAGAGACAAGACTCTTCTACCAGGTTTGTCCGAAGATGGACGAAACGTGGCGAAACATTACGGGACTCGGGGATGAGAACGTAGCCACATGCAGACAAGATATTATGCATGTCTACAGAACTAACCATAGAGGGAAAGGGGGAAGAGGGCGTCCTTAACTTCTCCGTACCCTCTGAGTCATCGCCTAACCGGTTAGTTTTCGCACCCGAAGTGCAGGATAGTCGCAGTTCGTGTGACAGACAGACAGACAGACAGACAGACAGACAGGTGGTGACGAAAGTAAAGGTCCCCGCGCAGGACTCGAGTCGAGTGGCAAGAGGAAGGGGGGGGGGAGACGCAGTAGCAGGGCTGCTGTTACCATAAGGAACTGCTGTTTCTCCTGCTGTTCCTGCTGTTTCTCCTGCTGCTCCTGCTGCGGCGGACCCGCTGCCGACTCTTGAGGTGGTGAATGGTGGTTGTGATTGTTGTTGTCACTCTCTCTCTCTCTCTCTCTCTCTCTCTCTCTCTCTCTCTCTCTCTCTCTCTCTCTCTCTCTCTCTCTCTCTCTCTCTCACACACACACACACACACACACACACACACACACACACACACACACACACACACACACACACACACACACACACACACACACATACAGACATACACACATACCCTTTGGTTCCTGTGTACCCTTTCCCTTGCCCGTAGTTGTTATCCCCCGCCATTTCCTTCATAACTTGTGGCCATCTGCCTCAACACATTCCTCTCCTCATTCCTCTTCCTTCCTTCTTTCCCTCATCACCCCTACATTCCTCCCGTATATACCTATTTCCCCTCACCCTTTATAGTCTTTAGACTACTTCCCCTCTTCGCCCTCCCCTTCCCCTCGCCTCACCTCCTCTCCCCTCCCTTCCCCTTTCTGGGTTCATCGTCTTTCCCATCCACCACCCTCCCCCTCTCCTCCCCCATTCCTTTCCTCCTTTCCCCTTCTTGTCTTCCCTCCTCTCCCCCCCTCCCCCCGCCGCCGGCCTGGTCTGTCGCCTACTCCCCCCATGCCCTCTCCCCCCTCCCCCCTTAGTGTTCCCTCCCCTCTCGCCCTCCTGTCACTCCCCTTCCTATGTCCTGCCCTCTCCTATCCTTTACATCCCCTCCTGACCCGGCACCAGATTGCACACAAGGATAGAAACGACGGTAAATCACACACACACACACACACACACACACACACACACACACACACACACACACACACACACACACACACACACAGACCTACCCAGAGATCGGCAAATAATGAGCTCTGAGCTCACTGCCGTAGGGTGGTGTCTGGCTGTCTCGACAGAGACTGCAGCAGATCCGAGGTGAATACACACACACACACACACACACACACACACACACACACACACACACACATACACACACACACACACACACATACACACACACACACACACACACATACACACACACACACACACACACACACACACACACACACACACACACACACACACACACACACACACACACACACAAAGCACGCACACAAGCATTCCTTTCTCTGACCTTGTGCGAAGGTGGCAAAGCTCGCGAAGGACTCTA
>NC_134781.1:78206556-78321556 GCF_046742065.1 Oratosquilla oratoria | reverse complement strand
ACATTCTAGAACTACCTCTCCTCAATGGGTGCAAGATGGTCTCATATGCAGATGCCCTTGGTCTCATAATTACTGGGAGGCGACAGTGTTTCAGCAGGGCCAAGTTCTGTTTAAACACTGTGGCGACCGAGTGTTGCAAATAGGGTTAAAGATCTCGTCTACCAAATCGAAAGTCATGGCGTTCGGACTCTGGAGTGAGGGAAAGCACCTCACCATCAAGGACCTTGGGCTGGACTGGGTCCACCAGTTCCAGTACCTGAGGGGGTCTGGATTGATTGGAGGCTCTCCTTTGAGAAGGAACTATCCTATCTCAAGGAGAGGCTGAAGGTTGAAATAAATTATGAAAGCAATGACGGGGAAGGCACTTGGTGCTACACACCAGGTCCTTCGCGTGTTTTACATGCAAGTGGTCCGCAGTTTGGTGCGCTACACTGCCCCCACAGCTCTCTTAACTGCGACGAATGTTGATCTCAGAGCACTGGAGCCTCGCCAGAATGAAGCAGCGAGGATTATCTTAGGAGCCCAACCATGGTCTAAGGTTGTTAACCTCCAGATGGAGGCTTCATTGCCTTCATTAACGTCAAGGATCAGAAGGCTCGAGGTTGACTTTTTTGCCAAGGTCCTCCAGAACCTTAGGATAACTGAACTGAGTCAGAACGTTGAGATCGGTCTGGGAAGGGGTGGATAACCTTATCCACCACGGTACCTGGCTACCTCAAGCGGCTAGACTACTAGACTCCTTTGGGTTCCCCGGTGCTCTCCTTGAGAAGGGAAGGGACTCTCCTCACCCGGAGTTCAAGTCTCAACTTTCATGGCTTTCGATACCTGCTGCTTTTGTGATCACCAAGCTCCCCAGTAAGGAGTTGTGTGACCAGGAAAGAGTGCGAGCGCACTGTCGAGACCTGGGATTGCAGTCTTATTATACGGTCTGGGAGCTACCTTCGTGATGGATGTTTTTATTTTTGGCAGGAGAGTATCTGACCATGCGTCCACTCTTCAAGCCGAAGCCATAGCGGTCCAAGGAGTATTAGAGCATGTTCTAATATCACGATCTGGTCCTGTAGTGGTCCACATGGACTCACAGTCTCTGTTAGGCAGCTTACAAACTACGCAGCCCAGTGACAGTATGCGCCTACTGATCTCCATCCTAGAACTCCTGCTGAAGCTCCACCAGCAAGGCAGGAGTGTTGCGCTCAACTGGGTGCCAAGCCATGTAGGCGTCCCTGGAAACGAGCTAGCCCACGTGGCAGTAGAGGTGGCCCGCCAAAGACCCGAAGTCGATGTTGTCGTTCCTCTCAGCAGAAACCAGTTGCGTCTACGCACCAGGACTAGCCAGGTACAACGGTTCTTCCAGTACAGACTGGAGGCAGAGGTGTCAGGGAGAGCGAGGTGATACAAGGCAGTCACCGACTATGAACCTCTTGTACTTCCTCACTGTACGCATAGAAAAGTAGAGACTGCTTTTCAGACAGGCTGGAGGACCGTTGTTTCTGGCAGATCAAGCGACAACCGAGACCAGAAGAAAGATGTCACCACTGCAGCCACCCAGATGTTATTCTTCAGCAAGACCTCCTACATTGCCCCGCAACTGCTTTTCTTCTAAGGAGAGGGCCCCCGACAATATCTGAGGGTCTTCTGCTCAGCTGATGGAGTGTCACCTTCCCCCCTTTGATTTTATATATTGTATATTGATATTTTGTGCATACATTTCACAGTGTTAGAAAGGGTGTATTCAGCAGGATATGCATACATATTTTCCATACGTATGCATATCCGGAATGTATATGAGTGTGTATGGCCGAGGCCATACAGTGACACACTCATACATTGAATCACCCTTCAAGCAGGCTTACACTAAAGCCCGTAGGGATATCTATTCCTAAATAATAAACAACAACAGCAACCAATAAAGCCATTCCTCACAGATGTTGACGTCAGCCTCCAACTCCATGTCTCCTGAGCCACGACATCACGCTATAAGTGATGATGATGATGATATGGTTTAACGTCACACACTCCCCCCTATCGGGAGGCTAGGACGGTGCCCCTCACAGAGGGCTTTGTAGCGTGGAATTTAATTAACCATGCCCTTGGTTCAACTTCGCTGGTGGCAGGATTCGAACCGTCCTCACCTCGACCTTCGCCGCAAGTAACGACGCCTTAACCCGCTCAGCCACGCTATAAGTACCCCTAAAAAACGCCGGTGGAAATAGCCTCCTTTCATACTCAACTATCTTTTCATTTTCATACAGACATCACTTCCCTTCCTACAACTACCGATCTCGCGCGAGCGGGTGTTCTTTTCTAGGTAGTCCATAGTCCATTCCGACTTGCTTTGTCGTTTGATGGACACCTAACCCGTCTCAGGAACAAGTATTTAAGATAAAATGTTGAAGTGCCCTGTGTAGCGATAATACAAGGTAGGTCTTTCCTCCTGATTGTGTGGTTGTGTTGCTGTTGTTGTTTTGTTTTTTTTGTGAGTGGTCGCAATCGCGTTTGGCGATCGCACAGTTTCGTCTGTAGAACTGAAACAAGATTTTTGGTAGCTACAGAATAGTCAGAGAATAGGACTATGACACATGGCACCAGCCAGAATAAAAAGTATAGTGAGTGCCACAGTGCACGGAATAAGAAAATGTTTTTAGCGTTTACACTGTTATCACCAAAGCGATAAGATCGCCTCCTCGTTTTGTTGTTCCGATAGTTGTAAAGTTATCTTCAGGCATTGATATAGTTGTTAATCTAACGCCTGAATATATTTATTTAATTTGCTTATGAGGATAATTTCGTATAAATGTAGCTACTGTTCCAACTTTATTCTGGTAATTTCGACCCACGTAAGTTGTGTACCATGTTTTATGGTACGTTATGCTCCCGGTGCTGTTATATCGCTGAGGCCATTTATTTATTTATTTACTTATTTATTCATCTATTTATTTATTTATATTATTATTTTATTCATTGGGTTACGGGCGCCTTGGATCCTTCCCCTTAGGTCGGAGGGCGGAGGAAAAATTGCCACAACACATTTATTTATATAAAGCTTTTAGGAGGCCATGTTGTTAGGTCGGAGGACTTTTTTTCAGATTCGTTTTATTTATACCTTCTCACTGGCCAGACTGATGAGCATGTAGGTTACTGTATGTATCAAGCTTTGCATGTGTTGTACAAACAGTAGTCACAGTAATTTTTGTTTATTTATTTATTCATCTATTTTATTTTGATCGTTATACCAGCGCTAGTCGGCAGTATGACGGAAATAAAAAGAGGTTTTTGGTTTATACAATAGGCACATTTTTTTTTTTTTTTTTTTATCGGTAGATCAGCGCTAGTCGGCAATACGACGGAAATAAAAAGAGGTTTTTGTTTTATTTCCATTTCGGGTTTCCAAACGTCGGCGGACCCGTCCCCCAATGAATAAAAGATGTCTAGCCTCAACGATGATCGTCAAACGATTATCTAGACTTTAGAGCAGTGGTTCTTAACCTTTTTTGGCAGCGACCCAAAATTTTGCACAAATCAAGCATCGCGACCCAAGCCTACATAGATATACGAATTATTTTTATAATATTATGCTATTAAAAGCGGGTTTTATTTATTTTTTATTTAATCATGGTCTGCTTAGAATCCTAAAACTAGGCATCATGTATTTTAATTATTACAGTATATAATTATAATATATTTGTAGTGGGAAAATAATTATTTTCTGCAAACCCTTAGCGACCCAATAAAATGGCTTGGTGACCCAAATTTGGGTCGCGACCCAGGGGTTAAGAACCACTGCTATAGAGCACCAATTCTTCGTCTTTGAGTGATGGGGCTGCTTTACTTCGCGCTGCAAATCGTGAGGCTGATCATTTTAACCGAACCTACATCCAACGCGCTTACCCAAATAGGATGCCAGTCAGTAGGATGCGCGTCACCTGCCTATAATAGCTGTGGTACGAGACTAATAATCGTACCAAGCGAAACGTACCTTTAGAAGTGACTTTGGTACTGAGGCGAAAGAAGGAAAATTGGTTAAGATTATATTCCTTTGATCTTCTATCGGCACCAATTGTTGTGATAAGACATCCAAATGTGTTATTAGGATGAAATAAATGTACTTGGTTTATTAAAGATATATATATATATATATATATATATATATATATATATATATATATATGTATGTATGTATGTATATATCCCAAGACAGGTAATTTGTTCATGCAGCAATGGTTTTAAGGTCATTGTATTCAGTTTAGTATTCTGTTTAGTAAATATGTGTTTTCCGTCAGGATTCTAGTTTTCAAACTTGTCAGGCAGGTTTAGGACATCTCCCCCCTTTGTGTGTGTGTGTGTGTGTGTGTGTGTGTGTGTGTGTGTGTGTGTGTGTGTTGGCTCTCGTGAGATGCTGGCCGCTGTCGCCGCCACCGCCTCGTCTGGGACTCTCGCTCCGACCCTGGGCCGAAGCCACCGCTGCCGACGGGGCTCTAGCCCAGTTGGGCGCGACGAGGAACACCGCCGGTGGCACTAGGCTGTACCAACGACCTAAGGAATTCCTACTCCAGAGTAGGAAACTTACGGCGCCGAGGAATGTCGAGAGCTCCATCGAGCCGCCGATCAGGGAAGATCGGCGGGAAGTCGCGGGCAGAAGAGGGGCACTCCTTCCAGGAGCACTTGTGCAAGTGTTCGGGGTGCTCGCCCGCTCTCGACAAGCGCCTTTCGTCAAGACAGCCTTCCACGGAACCTGGAGGGCCCCCAGGAACCACCGGACCTGCTCAGAACGACAGGGACCGAAGAAGAGACAGAGCAAGCACCTCGGTCGGTGGTACGAGCGCAAGTGCCCGCCGGCCTCTGACGCTCTGCGACGAACTTCGACGGGATCTCGGGGTCCCTCGCGAAGACGTAGGCCGGAGGAGAAGGACTCCCTGGCCGGAGGTGCTGGACTAGTGCTCGGGGCACCGCCCTCCGAGTGTCCAGCGAGTCCGTGAGTGAATGTGTGCGTTAGAGCGAGCGAATGAGTGCATATGTATGTGTGAATGAGCGTGCGAATGTGTGAGTGAATGAGTGTGTGCATGTGTATGATCGAGTGTGTGTGAGTGTATGTACACGGTCCTCCCCTCAGCTGAATAAAGTCGTTTGGTGCTTCGGTCATGGCAAACTTCGTCATGAAGTGTCTCAGTGAATAGTGTAGGAGTTGGTTAGCGGAGTCTTGACCTCTTCACTAGTGTTTAGTTTTCTTTTCTAATAAAACCTTCTGGCGCTCGCTAGCTTGCCTAAAAACATAAATCATTTAAGTGCAATAGTAGCCATTTTTTATATAAAATACATACATTTACCTAGACGTGTTTTTATTCATACACACACGCACACACACATATACACACACACACACACACACACACACACACACACACACACACACACACACACACACACACACACACACACACACTACAAGACGACACTCCGACCCTACTGAGCAAAAAATTGTGTGTGTATGTGTGTGTGTGTGTGTCTGTGTGTGTGTGTGTGTGTGTTCACAGCATTACCTATAGATCGGGCCACGTGAATTCTGAGCTCTCATGCGGGAAGATAATAGATGTTGATAACAAGTCTATCACGTGATGCAAGACCGTGGTTAATAACATACACATACACGACTCGACGGCGCAGTTGTAGCGTTCGCGGCAAGGACTTGGATGTGTATGAGTGTAAGGTCACAATATATCATATAGATCCATAAATGAGCTCTCATCGTGTGTGTGTGTGTGTATGTGCATGTGTGTGCGTGTGTGTGTATGTGCATGTGTGTGCGTGTGTGAGAAGGATTGTCGTAATTATCGATTTGACGTAAATGGTCACCTTTGTGGCTACTTGGAAAACCAGTGACACGGCCTTCCTTTCGTGCATGGTGGAGGAAGGGGTAGATGACGGCTGACGTTTGTGTCAGCTGATGCCGACTCCATGAATCATCGCCAGTTGCTGACTTCACGAGTGAGTCAACGTAGACGATCCCCCCGATCGTCTACGGACTTCTGGATGATGGCGGGGGAAGGCGAGAGCAATGGATATCGGGAGGAAAGATGGTCCCCGAAATAGAGGTGAATTCCCGAGGGGCTGGGCCCTAGATAGATAGAGAGAGAGAGAAGGTCTGCGCAGGACGCGTGGCGTGGCGTGGCACCAGGATGCCATGTCCCGGTCTCCACGACTCGTGACGTCTTGCCACTGTTACCATTTTGTTCCCTCCGCGGCGCCAACGCCTCGGTGCTATTTCGAGTCCTGTCGATGCTCTTGTTCGGTACCTCGGGTCATTTTGTCCCTCGTTTGTCTCTGGATGCTGTGCTACTGAAAGGCGTTCGGAAAGATTGGTGTCACTACTTGTTTACTATAGTCTGTGCGCCCCAAGGAGTCCGTTGAGGGTGTGGCATGCGTCGTGGTTTACTCTCTCTCTCTCTTTATATATATATATATATATATATATATATATATATATATATAGTCGCTCTCGGGACTAGTTGTGATAGTCTGGGGCGCTGCTAAAGCGTTCCTTTCGAAGTCATTGTTCTTGGCTGTGGTGGATGTTGATGTTGGCACCGATTCGTTTTGCGTGCCGTGTCTGTGTTTGTAAACATTTAATGGGCAGCATTTGTCTGGCAGTTCCGTCGTTGTTTAGTGTTCTTGCGAGAGGACTACTGTGGTAGTACGCGTGTCCTTGAGCCGATTGAGAAATCACCTCCATTGCTGCTTGCTGACTGGCGAAGGGGTCGACTCACCGAGCCGAGTAGATAGTTAGAATAACGAGAAAGGGTTAACCGCCGTGACTTAATCCCTTTCGCAACTAAAGGGGACTCACACAGATGAATGACATAGCCTGGCGGTAGACAGAGTGTAACGTCAGGTATTAACTAGTGTGGAGAGGATTAATGATCGAATACATTGACGTCCGCCATGACACTGGGGACAGGAGAGGAGTTAAAGAAAAGTTCTACCAATGTGGAGTGGTTGTTGCTAACGTACTCCCCCACAGCGTGTCTAAACCCCCCCCCCGAGCCGTCTTAGAGTACTGCTTGGTCGTTCGGGTGGGTGAAGGGGGGGGGGAGTAGGAAGGGAGACTCGATCGGTGAGATCAAGAAAGATACGGGACTCGTTCTTAATGCCGAGAAGTGATAAGCAGACGTCTAGATGTCTGAACAGGTAACACGTGTTGTTGTTGGGAGTCAGGACAGATTAGAAGGGGGTGGGGGGAATGAGAATGGAACACACACACACACACACACACACACACACACACACACACACACACATACACACACACACCTCGTGGCGCAGTTGGTAGAGTTCCCGGCTGCCACTACGGAGGTCTGGGTTCGAATTCCGTCCAGGGCTGAAATGATTTCAGTATCGCTGCGTTGCGGGTTGTTACTCTAACTTTCGTGGGCGGGGATTTGGGTGGGTGTGTGCGTGTAAAGCATTACCCATAGATCGGCCATATACGAGCTCTGAGCTCTCTTCTGGGAGGGAAACAGCTATCGATCACGAGTCCAACACGTGATCCAAAAACCGTTGTGAATCACACACACACACACACACACACACACACACACACACACACACACACACACACACACACACACACACACACACACACACACACACACACACACACACACACACAGTCGTGAGGGGGTGGGAAGGCTTGGTAAAAAAAAAAGTGAGAAAGGGGATAGTCCAAAGTGCAACCAAACTGTGTAATTCTAATCGCAACTTCTAGCTAAGGGTTGGCCTTCTTTTCCTGGGATGGCAAAGGGTCTGCCCATTCCTTAGTTTGACTACAAGCTTGCTCATATCCTGTGCTCGTGCGTGCGTACGTACGTACGTGCACGTACTACCCCTGGGTCTTTCTCGAGTGTACTAACTTGGCGGGGGTGTGGTGTACAGCCAGAGAATGCATTAAGAGTTCAAGAGTGTTTGTCTGTGTGTGTGTGTGTGTGTGTGTGTGTGTGTGTGTGTGTGTGTGTGTGTGTGTGTGTGTGTGTGTGTGTGTGTGTGTGTGTGTGTGTGTGAAGGGACATCATGTTTTCTCGCTTCTGCCAATGGAAATTTTATTTTATTGGTCGTGGTTTCAGAATTCGAATGCAACTTCTTTTGTACTGCAATTGAGTCGTCCGTGACGGTACTCAGCCGCACTCGCCCTTCTCCAGCTCACAAGGGTCATCTTGGCAAACTCTTCAATCCATCTCCATGCAGAGATATTATATATATATATATATATATATATATATTATATATATAGATATATATATAGAGATATATATATAGATATATTTCATCAACCACAATACACTTTAATTCAAAGCCATCAACATCGAGAGAGACTCGAGAAGGCCAACATGCAGAAATCGAAACGCGGTACGGCCAAGGACTCGAACCCGAGCTAACACGTGACAAGTGTTAGTGACTTAACCGATTGTGTCATATATATATATATATATATATATATATATATATATATATATATATATATATATATATATATGACGAAACCAAGAATTTCACGTAGTGATGCAATGCCGTGGCGCCAGGAAACTTATCTCTAAAGTTTTACAGACTTAACATTGTCTAGTTTCAATTCTGCCAGGTCAGTAGGAATACATGTACCAAGTTATCACCGTCTTGGAACGGTAGGTGATATCTTGATATTCTGTCGACTATCGATATATTTTATCGTGTAAAGTCATTGAACGAGATGCAGATAGCTAAGGTTGCTAGCAAGACATAAACCGAGCGTCGAATGACAGCAGACTAGACATTGGCGTCGACAGCGACTGTCTGGGAACGTTTGGCGCTCTAGCTTTGAACTGGTGACGTCATGTCGTGTTGTACTGCCTGGGCGACGCGGCCGAAGCGACGGGACGCGACGACGACTGCAGTGGGTGTAGAGCTGTGACGTTGAGGGCACGCTCACAGTCGGGCACTGCCTTCGTGACTGTGTGTGTGTGTGGTGGAGCGGTGACTAAACAAGTGACTAATTAGTGAATAATACTCAGTGTGTAAACTCGAATACTATGTTGATATCTCGTGTAATGTGTTGTTTTGTCGTCATTTTTTTTTATTTACGTTCCTTAGTTTGTGCGATTGGCGAATATAATACCACCTCGTTGATGGTGTGTTTATGTGTTGTGTCGTCATGTTGATATATGATTGTCAAAGTATACGTGATGTTTTGTACGTGTTCACGATATGAATTGTAAAACTTTGTGATATGAACTGTAAAAATGTAAATTGTAAACATGAATATGATTTCCAAAATTGTGTGACTGTGGACATATTTAATTCCAAAGACATTGCATTAAAAAAAAAAACTCGATTTTGTCTGAAAATATATATATATATATAGATAGCATAGACTGTGGAACAAATTAATGGATGGAAAGCTTCGTGATGTATTCTTGACAAAGTGTACTGATTAGTTAATCAGTTATTTGATAAGTTATTCAAGTATAGCTGAAAAAAGGCTACAAAACTGCATCTGTTTTGGTCAAGTCCTAGTATTAGATTCACTGATAACATAGAACAAATGAGACTGCAAGAGACCATAAGACCTACACTAGACAGTTTAATGATATCAATATTAGCGGAAATGTTAACGAAAATTGTGTTCAATTTTTATTCCTAGCGTTATCACCTCAACCGTGTTTCCTGCCACGTCAGTACATCGCTTGATAGCAATATTTATTGTAATAACGCGGCACAAACGGCTTGTGTCTTTAATCTAACAACGTCCAGCATTTAGAACGAACACAATAAAACAACGTCACAATGCGTTTGATTTTTTGTCATTCTTAACTAGGTGCATATAGTTGTTTGTTTCGTAATATAATACAGACTTTGTTCATATGACGGCACACTGCATTTCTCGCTAGCATGCTACTTGATTTTGCTATTTCGTTTGAGTAATAAAAGCAACATCGGTTGCAATCTTTCAATTTTCAAATGTCAAATTATTCTTGCGTCATATATTGAGAATTTGAATAATGAACTAAGATAAGTCAAACCTAGAATACGAATGTGAGGCACATTTTTTAGATGTTCTTATTGAATTCTAGAATATTGTAACCGAAGTAGTTTCTACTCCAACGAAGTAGCAAAACCAAATAGCAAGCTAGCCTATTGTGTTGACACCTTTAAATATACGACCGTAGCTTCCCCCCCCCCCACCCGGTCTTAGAATTGCATCTTGGTGCCAACTCGCCTGGCACCCCGGATCGAACCTACTATGGCACTTAAATGGCTTTCAGAGTGCCTCGTGCTATTAAAGTAGGTGGAGGACAAATAAATGATAAATTTTGTTCAGCATGCGTATCGTATCAAGCTGAAAATATGTGTACTGTGCTGTGAATAGATGCAGTGTGCCCCATTGTTCATGGTTACCTGTGTAAGTTTATACACAAGATTGTATCAGGTAGCGGAAACTGAATATACTGGAAATGCATTGACGAAATCGTCCTTCAATATATCCAATATAAAGATAGACAAAAAAAAATATATAATTTTCATCGCGACCAAACTTCGACAATACCAAACATGATAAGCAAGCTTTACTCAACAGAATATCATAAGTCACTGGGTTGGTTGGTATCAGTGTCGGGGTTCGCTTCAGGCTTCGCTACCATGATATAACGCAGGGACACATTTCCACAACATTGTGCCGCCAACATGCGATACCCTATCAATCTCCATCCGGCAGGCAGGTCCTCAATTCGCCACCTCGGCAAGTGTAGGAGAACCTCCATTCCCTAGAAAAAAAATCTAACCTAACCTAGGAAGGTTTTGTCCTTGCTGGTTTATGTCCTAGATCGACCCGAAAGACTTTCATTCGTCATAGCCCAAAATCGCTTTTTTTTTTTTTTTTTTTTTTTTTTTTTTTTTTTTTTTTTTTTTTTTTTTTTTTTTTTTTTTTTTTTTTTTTTTGTTTTTTTTTAGCCTCCGCCCTCCTTAAAAGGTCTTTACTTGTACAACTCGCATGGAAGAAAGTTGACGTGAGGGCAGTCACGTGATCCGAACACCTGACCCAACACCCGTCCCACCCACTACTGACCACGGTTTTGGTGTGCCTCGTCAGCAGGTGGCGACGGGGCAAAGGGTATTTAGATGACGTGGAGCGTACTCGATCTGAGTTGACATTGCCCACCCGGCGTAATTAGTCACAGGCAGAAGAAGCAGCAGCAGCTAGAGAAAAGAGGGAGAATAGTAGATAAGATTACGAAGAAAGGGGTTAGGGTGAGGGTGCAAAGATTCGGGAGTAAGACGTAACATAAATTGAAAGAAGAGGGGGGGTGGGGGGAAGGAGGAGGCGGATAGTGTTTTGGCCTAGTTGCTACCACAGCGATATTTGCCATTGTTATGCATACCGCAGGCCGTTGTTTTATGCTAGTGTTATCAATTCAATCTCCTCGGTACTGTAATGTGTTATATAGTCTATTAGGATCCTCAGAGTTGGTGGGGGAAGATTTTTGGCTTGTTTACAGGATCACAACAGGTGGCCATGACCTTACGAGTACATCTGACCTCGCTTGACCTCAGGGTTATTAACCCATTCAACTCCGATGACAAGATGTCTTGTCATTTGGTCAAATAAAACAAAAAATCATAAAACACCAAAATGTTTGATCAAACACCAGAAAAATATGACGTCAGTCCTCGCTTCGCTGCGAGCGAAGCGAGGATTGACGTCATATTTTTCTGGTGTTTGATCAAACATTTTGGTGTTTTATGATTTTTTGTTTTATTTGACCAAATGACAAGACATCTTGTCATCGGAGTTGAATGGGTTAAGTGAAGTGCTACTTGTAATTGTAAGACAAACTGGAGCAAATGTGCCAAGACTATGGATGGCCATGTCTAGAAGTACCAACGAAAGACTAACAAATCTACAACAGTTATATGGATTTTATTAATTTATCTATTGCCAGCCCATTGTCACTTCAGACCTGGGTCTATGCACTATGTTTGTGGAGTGAACGCGTTAGGAAATGACCATAACTAACCTAGCCAGCTTAGGTTACGTTCGGTTAGGGGGACTATTCGTATAGGGACAGTCGGAGAATAACCTAACATAACCCAACATGATCAGGTAAGGTTGGTTAGGTTGGGTCAGGGAAAAGTCTCTATGAAGGAACAGTTGGCGGGAGGGGGGGGGTTGTTGTTAAGGTAATGTAAACTTATATAGTTGTGTTCTGTGGTGCGTTGTCGATTCCAAGAATGTAGTAAATACTGACGCGTTCTGAAAGTGCTCGGAGATGTAGGCCTCTTCTGCTCGTGGGGTTTCGTTTTTTTATTTTATTAATTATATTGATTTATTTTTTTTACTTGTTTTTTGTTTTTGTTTTTCGCAACTAGGCTATTGTCGATATCGTTGCCATGATTCCTCGCACAGAGTTCACGGCCAGGGGAGGATTTGGGTCACGTTGTAGTATTTTGAAATCTTGGACCGCCAAATATCTGGCTTGATTCCACTGAGCTGTTGCTGCTATAGGCATTTGTCCAGCCGCCACGCCTCCTCCTCCTCCTCCTCCTCCTCCTCATTCGCTCGTCGTTGAGGAGGACCTTGACTCTGTATTGATACGAGCTTCAATTTGCTCTTCTTAGCGAGTGGCCCTATGCTGCATTTGTCATTATTATTATTATTATTATTATTATTATTATTATTATTATTATTATTATTAGAGCGGCGAAGGACGAGGTGACGGCAGTTCGAAGCCTGCCACCAGTGAGTTGGACCAAGGGCACGTTTCACTAAATTCCACGTTACAAAATCCTCTGTAAGGGGCGCCGTCCTAGCTTGTTGATAGATGTGTGTGTGTGGGGGGGGGGTTCAAGACGTTAAACCAAATCCTGGTTATTCATAGTTATCGTCATCATACATGTATATTTCATTCTGACATTCTGTGAAATATCAGATAAGAAAATGTTGCACTCTAAATGCCACGCTTTCCCGTTCACAACCCCAAGTGTCACACTGATGTCCGCTCCTGGCACTGGCAGTGGAGAAGGACGACAAAAGAAAATGTTCTGAAAGAATAGACTCGGTCGAGAGAAAATAAACAAAGAACGGCAGGGGATCTTGAACCACGAGAATTTATAGACAAAGAATAAAAGGATATGTAGGATGTAGATGGAGGCGGAAGGAGAATGAGATGAGGTAAGACGAAGGGTGGACGGGGGTAGGATAGAAACGTTGACGAGAGGGAGGAGGCTGTGATGGAGGTAACAGATAATGGGGCAAAGATGGACCAAAAGGAAAAAAATGCTCAGAGAGAGATGGAGGTGGGAGGAGAGTTTGGCGCCGGATATGTGCGGGGGTGGGGGATGCGACGCCGGCGCCAGCGACCGGGGGGCGGGTGAAAGGGAGAGGAAGACCCTCTTATCGCTTTGCTGGTGGACCGTGATCGTGGGCGTACGACGGGCGTGGGTGCGTATCATCTCGAGGTGAGAGAACAAAGAACGTGGAGCGCTGAACGCGACGTGGGTAATCGGGACGTCTCTTCTGGTAACAGTGGTCAAGTAAAGGTGTTATCACACTAGGCTAATTTCCCCCTCAACCTTCGATTCATCGGCAGTACCGTCCATCTCCAAAACCTTTTCCGTCACAAAATCACTATGGCAAATTATTTTGTTTTCTCAACAATTCACGTAGAATGTCGTTTGATACATGCTGGAGGAAAAGTATTTTCCTCCAGCATGTCAGATTCCTTCCTGGAAGCTGCTGGCTGCAAATCTGCTCCAACAGTCGGAGGTAAAAAAGTCCAGTGTGATAACGCCTGGCACGCGTTGCCTTGTTATCAGTTCGCTCGGAACTGGCCGCTCTTGGGGTATTTTCACCAATTCTTTATTGTAACGCCCATAACCGAATGAGTAACGATAATACATTGTCTCTCTTTCAATTCGTCGCAGGATTTTACAGTTTTAAGTTACCGAACAAACCATACAAAGCAGCTAAAATTTGTACAAGAACGAACAGCTCAAAAGGACAGAAAAATACAGCAAAGTCACGTAATCACAAGAGACAAAAGGTTGTGCATGTAAACTCTTTTCAAAGGAAGCCGCGGTGAAACGTCACAGGATTCCTCGAAGTGGACAGGATGCGAGTGAATGACGACAAGTATCATTTAAGATAAATTGAAAAAAACAAGTGTCTCACCCCACATGTACGTTTTCTACTTGCTTAGTCACAAAGGCAGCTAGAAGTCAGCCAACTCGCCATGGTCCAATACGGGTTGATCTTTGGCTGCGTCAATTATGAGGTGAGTAACTGTTAATTTGCAAAGTGTTTCCATCTGGCGGATACTCTGGTGTGTTTATTGTCACAGCTGGTTCTGTTAGAGCAGGGGTACTCAACTCTTTACCCGTTGCGTACTCCGAGAGTTCCCAGACCATCGACCCGTACCCTCATTAACCTGACACAGAAAACGGAATGGTAATGCATTAAGACAAATTAAATATACAATGCTACGGCAATGGGTATCAAGTGGTTCAAATTGTAACTACTTTATTCATCAGTTAAGCATTAACACAAGAAAAACAATCTACAATGTTCTCTCCCTCTGCAGATTTAAATGTTTAAGTAGTTTTTCGCTAATCATCTAAGTACGCATGCAGACCGTCTCGCGAGCACCAGGTTGAGAACCCCTAGTATAGGGCAGTTGCTTCCTTCTCAAGATGCAGCTGCAGTAGACAACACCTGATGAGCAATCATCCATTACCTTGATGACTGACCGAAGTCAAATGGGGTCATTCATTGTGTGACCTAGTGGACTGCGATGAGGGTCCCCTGCCATCTTCCGTACCATATGGCGCTTACTTTATGCTGGCTACCGCCAGGCTATTTTATCCAGCTTTGTATCCTATTCCCTTTGATATGGAAGCGAGTAATACGGCAACCCAGTGGCTATTATGGCCATGAAGATGCGTTTCAAGAACGTTTGCTTATTTCGTCTCATGGATCGGCATTTACTTTCTTTCACTGCCATGCGCGCGCACACACACACACACACACACACACACACACACACACACACACACACACACACACACAAACACACACACACACACTCATATATATGACTGCAGAGTTCCTTGATAACAGTAATTTGTCTCAATCTGCTTACGGCCGTGAACTCCTCGAGCGTCTTTTGCGCACTTCCCAGGGAAGTCACTTCGTCCACTTCATGTGTCACATATCATCCAGGTCTATCGTGTCACGCACTCTCGTCACGCGTCACCTGTGCATCTGGACACGATCCCGAACTGAACGAGCCGAACTCCTTCAATAGGGTGACGTCCCCTTTTATGTCTTGTTCTGGTCAGTGTTGGACCATTTTGATCGGCGAACAGACGACTCTGAACGAGAGACTATAAGGCCTACACTAGGCAGTTCCATGTCCATGACCACAAACCATCCCCATCCCTAAAGTTATCTAACCTTTTCTTCAAACAACCGATAGTTTAAGTGCTCACCACGTACATGGTTACTAAGTTTATTCCGTTCGTTAACTATTCTATAGGTAAACCAGTTCTTGCCTATTTCCTTCTTAAATCTAAAGCATACCGCACTGCATTCGCTTAGTCGTGTGTTCGAATCCCGCACTCCGCTCCGATTTTCAGGAATGACTGTTACCTGCCCTCAGCAGTTCCCAAAGCGCATAATAGGGCAAAGGTGACGGCTTCGGCCGCAGCTACTAAGCGCCCCCCTGTAGCGTAGGCTCCTCCCCTAATCTTAATAGAAATCACTTACCATTGGCCAGAATAAAATCTGTAGAGTGTGTCGCAATGTTGAAGAGGTTAAGCGTCACATGCGCCAATTACGGACTCAATGAGTACCTATCCAACTTGACGACCACTCCCCCCCCCAAAAAAAAAAAGAAGTTTCTAGCCTTTCCTCGCCAGCACTTGTAAGCGTTTCTGCGCGTTTTTGTCGTTTTTAGAAATATCACCTTCGCAGTGCCTTTCGTAATATCCTCGCCTTGATGCCAAGATGCAGTGCTTTGAGATCGTGCTTCTTTAGGGCGTGATTTTCAAGAATAAAGAGGGAAATTTTTGCATTGTAATGGTACGACCTTCGTTGTGGACAACCCCCCCTCCTCTCTCTCTCTCTCTCTCTCTCTCTCTCTCTCTCTCTCTCTCTCTGTGTGTGTGTGTGTGTGTGTGTGTGTGTGTGGAGCTTATGTGCCGATGCATTACGCCGAATGCTCGTATGTCACGGCTCGGCACGAGATTTTAGCATAACTGACGTTCGGGGAGTTTCTCCAGTGTTGTTGACAGCGGTATTATGTTGCGTTGTGTCACCCGGTCTCGGTTCGATTCGCTTTGCTTTGATTCGCTTCGCTTCGCTTTGCCCCAGGCTATGGAGACCTGCAGGAGGTATATATACTTCAGCTGGGGGCACGGTTTTGTTTATTACTTTATCTCATTTATTTATTTTTCGTGTCGTAAACGCTAGTTGGAATTGTATACTTTCCGCGAGTGAGTGGAGGCTGATTCTGTTGATATAATGAAGTTTAGGAACTACGGCCGAAGCCGTCGCCTATCACCGTATGCACTTCAGTGACTACTGGGGCGAGATCAACGTCACTGCTGGGAAATCGATGAGGAATGCGGGATTCGAACCCACACGAATGAGATACCAATTTCGCTACCGATGACGCCACAGGCGCATATGTTGACATAGAACAAGATTTACGTTTGAAGTTAAAGTTTTGACTTCTTGAGGAAAGCTTAGCCATTATCTCGGTGCAAGTTATAGGCAGAAGTAAATATAATGATTTTTTACCTTTTTTATATTTCCACCTGTATAATTTTATTTTTACATTTTTTGATAAATGTTTAGAAATGTGGGGAAATTATCCTATTTGGAAATCTATCGTTATATCATGAATTTGACTTTGATTTATTTTTTATTGATTTTACATTTACATGATTTTATTTTACATTTATTTTTTCATCAGTACATCGAAATGTGTGAAAACGATCCATTTAGGGAAAGCAAATGCATAAAATGAAACCAGCAACGCTTGGGAGGTGAAGAATACTGTCGGTATTTTAGAGAAGATTTATCCTGTAGGGATTTTGGGTCGCTTCCACAAAGACTTTCAGGACTTTTCCGTCCCCATCCTGCAATCGACCACCATAATCACCACCACTCCTACTACCACAACTATCAACACCACCTCTACTAACACCAGTACCACTTATTTCGTCACTACCCACTACTATCACCACCACCTCTGTTATCACTAGTATCACTAATTTCACCACTACCCACCACCTCTGTTATCACCCAATCACTAATTTCACCACTACCCACTACTATCACCACCACCACTATTGTCCCTACCACCGCTACCAGTGACACCACAATTATCGCTAACCACCAGTAACGCCATTGATATCACTTGGATGAGCACCATCACCACCGTGGGCTTTCCTGATAAGAGACAGCTGCACATATGCTGTATCCGGCGAAACGGCGAATTGCATCACCCAAACTCACAGGATGCATGCAGGATTCGAACTGAAACCAAGCGTCAACATAATCCTTATAGCCAGTTGATACTGACAGCACTCGAGTCGTTCCGTCACCGGATTAAATCTTTGCTTTTCTTATTCGTTTGAAATTAATCAGCAGAGGAAAATGACCCAGGGTAACCTTTCGTATGAATCAAATAATCTGGTGTTGCCTTGATGCCTACAGATGATGTCACATTGGCCAAAGGGTGGAGGAAAATGTCGCCCTTGCCTGGCGAAGACCGCATCTGATTGGTTAATTGTCATCCAATGAGCTCCGAAGGTGAAGTAGTAATCTCGGGTGGAGTATTCTTTGTGGCACGTGGCAGCACCTCAAGCTTCTCCAAGAAGTCTTGTAGGTTCTGAGCTCAAGGTCGTTCTCAGTTCGAGAAACCCCGTGTACGGTCACCTCTCCCCGCCCACTTTCCCACCCCTGTGGCTGCTGGCCGCCCATGGACGGGTGTGCCTAAACCGCACATCGAGCCTGCGTGGGCGTGAGTGGTTATGGGACGTTTATCGTGTCCTGAATGCTGTGATGAACAGAAGGATTCGATTTGGATCAAAACAGGGATCTCTCTCTCTCTCTCTCTCTCTCTCTCTCTCTCTCTATATATATATATATATATATATATATATATATATATATATATATATATATATATATATATATCAGCTGAATAGAAGATTTTGTCTTACTAGCAATTTGCTTTGGCGACATGGAACCGCTGGCATAATATGGAAACGCGATCATCTTTATGTGCCGTCCAAAACTTACTTGTGTCACAGTGTATGCAACACCTGGTATCGTGATTTACATGAACCTGAGCTCTAATGCCGGATTCGGGTCAGGGACCATGCCTGGAGCATTGGTTAGCAGCATAAAGATGCTCCTCAGTTAAACGCGTCTAGTTGTCCAGATGTAGTTAAGCCTGCACAGAGGCCATGGCAGCACGAAGTCAGCTGATGAAAATATCTTGGATCTCTCTCTCTCTCTCTCACATTCGCTCTGTCAATCTCTGCCTATGTGTGTGCGCGCGCGTGCGTGCATCAATTCAAGTTGTTCGTGTGTATAGTAAATTATGCACATACTTATGTAAAGTTAATGTGTATCCCTTTTCATTAGACTGCATGCCTTTATGGCCCTCAGCGTACAGCCCTGTCGACAGCACTCTGAATGATGCAGCATTTTGTATTCTTTCCGTGAATAACGCACCAAATACCATGTCGGATCAATTAACAATTAGTGGGTGGGTAACCATCCTCAGAAATCTGTTTCTCTCTCTTTTCTCTCTCTCTCTCTCTCTCTCTCTCTCTCTCTCTCTCTCTCTCTCTCTCTCTCTCTCTCTCTCTCTCTCTCTCTCTCTCTCTCTCTCTCTCTTCTCTCTCTTTGTGTGTGCGTGCATTGACACCAAAGTAAATAATCGCGCCTTCTTATCTCGCTTTATCGACCGTTTCCGCGGTTTGCAGGCCAATTCTTCGCTGTGCGTTGAACCTTTTTAATTCAACGCCCTATTGTCCACGATAACCCGTTGCGTCTTCGTTTCACGATCAGTTAACGTATTGTATAAGTCTTATCTGGTCACGGGACAAATCTGCCGTCTCATCGCGGTGCCCTCGACTCTCCCATGGCAACAGTGTCACGTGACAGCCCCAGCCCCTTAAACATGCCTTACCTGATCAATATTATTGCGCAATGTTCCGTATTGTGCAATATTATTGACGTAGGGATGGTTCGGGATAGTGATCCCTGTAACCTCTTAATTATTAATCACAAATCAAATGGCAGATGGTGTCGGTCTAGTGGTCAATAATATTGTACAATACGGAATATTGCGCAATAATATTGATCGTTGCCCGCTTTATGTCTAGGGTGGCACTTCTTCTTTTTCTCCGGATTTCGTTCATTTCCCTGACACTCCCATCGATAGGGGAGGGGAGGGTGGTTACCCATATGCACTGAGCCCCCCTCCCGCTGTGCCCCCCACACCCTTCTCATTATTATTATTATTATCATTATTATTATTATTATTATTATTATTATTATTATTATTATTATTATTATTATTATTATTATTATTATTATTATTATCATAACTATTTTCAATTCTGTCAACTACAACGCTATCTGGAGGGAGAGGTAGAGGGAGAGGCGAGGAGTGTAGATTAGGGACTCATTCCTGTTTTTCACCGCGATGTATATGTAACGGGACATGTTTTATCGCCAACCCGTCTTTGAGAGTCACCCCCGGGACCACTCAACCGCAAGTTGTCCCTGAATAAAGGGAGCGTTTGTTGCTACGAAAATCACGTTCCAAGGCACCCCTTTAACGAACGACAGGTCAACAGTAACATTCGCTAACCCCCCCCCACACACACACACCCGCTGCGGGTTGTTACTCCAACTCTCGCGGGCGGGGAGTTGGGTGTGTGTGTATGCACGTGTAAGGTCACAGCATTACCCCATAGATCGGTCATATACGAGCTCTGAGCTCTCTTCCGGAAGGGAAATAGCAGTCGATCACAAGTTCAAGACGTGATCCAAAGACCGTGGTGAATCACACACTTCCCCCCCCCCTTGAAATGTGATTAATTATAAATTCTTCATTGCGCCTCCCCCCCTCCCCCACGGAGACGCCGATCTCCCCCACCCCTCACCTCTGCCACAACCGGGCCTCACTGTTTGGATCACGTGGCGAGCGCCAGGCGATTCTATTCGGTTGACGAACGGACCCCCGAGATGACTGGGGTCTCGGTCGATCGAGAAGGGGCTCAGGTCAAGGTCACGGTCAAGCGATTGACCTTGGGTCAACCATCTTCACACTGACGTTAGGTGCCGCGAGAGGGTGAATGAGAGAGGGAGAGAGAGAGAGAGAGAGAGAGAGAGAGAAACAGGTAAACTCTGCGTAGTCTTGTAAGCGGATAGGAGTTCCAAGTGAAAGTGGATTTAGGAAGTGGAAAACCTCAATGAACAGGGAACGGGTCTTGGCGCCCCAGCTTGCTGTGCTACCCCCGACCACCTGGGAAGAATGAAAGAAAGCAAGGCCATAATAGTTGTCATTATTCAAGTTTTCTTTTGTATATCATTTAACAGTAACTCATAACGCAACGAACACCCGGTAATTATTCATAAATCGAGAGAGGAGTGTTTCATTATTATAATTACCCACCAGGAGTGTTTCCAGTTGCATACTCACACGCAACGGTAATTCTTGGTCAATTGGAAGAGAGATCGACGTCTCCCAAGCCAACACTTTCGTTGAACAGGTGGGCATGTTGCACGCGCGGTGATGAAAACTACTGATACCGTGGACGCGCACACTCACCAGGGGTAGTAGAGTGAGCGCGCACAATACGCGACGAGTCAACAGTAATGATGCACTTCCGCAACGCGTAATAACTCCCATACTCCCCCCCCCTCCGTTCATTCCCCCCACACTCCCCCTCCTCCATTCATCACCCCCCTGCCTCCTCCCCTGCTCTGCCCTGAGCCCCTCACTCTCACTCGATTCAGCTTTCACGTCTCCAGGTCGCGACCGTCTTCCATATATGGACAAACGTGCTCTCAGGGCCCGTGTTCTTTGCAAAAAGAACACCTGGAGGCACTTAGCTGCTGCCGAAACAGTCACATTTGTTCTGTGTGCTTGGACTACACGATGTACAGTCGGCTACATAAGTATACGCAACTGGAATCGTGTATGGGTCACCATAGGTTGATTTCATCTTATGAATCACGTTCGTGAACAGTGTTAGTTCGATCATACCTCAACGCAAATAAAATCTTACGACTTGTAGAATCTCTCTTGTTCCATAGCTAAAATGTAAGTATGGTGCTATTCCATTATCACGCAAACATATTTTCACTTCTTTCTTTTTTGCATTTGAAAAAAACAGAAGTCTATGAAATGATTACGTTATGTTAGGTTAGGGGCTATCGGACAAGTTTCATGTTAAATATCCGTGTTCACGCGAATCTGGAACTTTACCTTAAGTATATCGTGATCACAATTGTATATTATGTTATTAGGTTTGTATATTGTTTGTATACTATTGCTGTAATAAACTTCAATATAACTAAAATAATCCTTTGGTGAGCAAATGTCCTATTTATCACTTGTTCGGTGAGCAACTGTCCGGTGAGCAACTGTCTGTACCCGGTGACTGACATGTCACGACCATGTCACCTGGCGATGCAAAGATTTCATTGATACAGTCCTCCAAAATGTGGGCCTATTGTAACGTATCTCGTATGTGATCCTCAGTACATAAATTCGTATGTAACTTTCCCCCTTCCCCTCCACCCCCACTCCCTCATTCCGAACGTACGCATACCTTCATTCTTTGTGTATATACCACGTTCAACACAATGAAACCCGGCTGTAAGCGAGCTTCGAACTCAGCTCCTCGAGGCGCGAGACCCCGCAAGCTACTATTCGCGGACCACGGTTCGAAGCTCACTCACAGCCGGGTTTTATAATTTGAATTACGTCGCTGTCATGAGTGATTTAATCCATAATAACTTCAGCGTCTTTGGTCCAGAGTACCCATGCACTCAGGTCCGACCCCCTCCCCCAAATAGAACCCCCAAAATTGACCCCCGAATTCTTTATTAAAAATTTGACACCCTCTTACAAGTGAAAGGTGACACACCATTGACGTGATGAGTCAGTCAACTTCATAAGACTTCGAGTAAGTTTCCTCCTCCCCCCACCATTCTCTTCGCTTTTCCTGAACGGCCTTAGTACGCGACTCGGTGTAATAGCCGTCTTCCGCACGACGAATGGGCTTTGTGACCTTAATGACCCAATTCCACATTGAAAGGCTTTACCCGCGCGTCTAATGTGCGTCTTTCCCATACGTGTAGATGTATCTCCCCTCCCCCACCCCCCGAGTAAAGTGACTCTCCATGCCGGTCCCCACCATAGAATATTCCCTATGTGTGCCCCATCCACGGTACGATCTGGTCTTCAGGCCGCCAGATACGAGAGGATTGGATCGTGTGTGTACTGGTTTTGGTTTGTCTAACCGACATACACGATCAAATCTGGTCGAATCCGACTAAATCTCTCCGGCGGCCTCAAGACTACATCGTACCGTGGATGGGGGCTCCGTAAGACACGAGTTCATCATCCAAATTCCATTGTGGGTGTCAGATTATCAAAGGGTATATCCTACAGCTGAGGAATGACCATGTCCTGGTGTGTGTTTGTTTCTTTATGGCAAAACGTGGCTTTAACTCTCGACAAGTCCTCCTCAAGATGACCTTTCGCCCCTAGAAGGGAAAATCCGTTTAATGCCACGGGCTTGGATCCGGCTGTAGGCGGGCCGATCTTTTCATACTCTTTAAACACACACACACACACACACACGACCTTTTAGAGATAATTTGCGATAAAATACAATATCAGTCTATACGGATACGCCCTGAAACAAACATCTCCCATCACTCTCTTCCGTACCGAAGCTATTCATCTTTTCATCATTGTCAAGTTGTGTGGCGGGGTCCTTCAGTGAGTTCACATCCTGCGTCCATTAAATGCACTGGGAATCCTTTGATCGGATCCCACGCCCCATGCGCGCCTCCCCACGACCTTTGGATACACCAGCATCGGGTTCGGTTTCAACAAAGGATGGTTCTTTAAGTGCCCCACGTTTTCTATACACCGATGCTCTTTAAGGTGTATGGACAGATTTTACATTGGTGAGATCACACCCCCGTGCGACAATACGCAAAGGGAACTGTGGATATATCGAAGGAAGATGCATGAAAGGAGATGTAGCAGAGGTTCAAAGTGAGCCAGCATCATCTGTGACTCAAGACTCTCCAGTTTTGAAAAAAAACCCACTGCGGCTGCACTGTACTTAGATCATATGGTCTCTCTGGAGTAATTGATGATTAAGCCTATATCGACGACTTACCAGTCAATTTGCATACGCCCTGACAAGAATATTGGTCCATGGTAACGAGTAAATACCTTTCATATCGGTTGGCACTTCGATTTTTTTTTATCTATTTATCTTTTCGGGTGGGGAGGGGGTGGGGGGTGACAGGAAACAGGTGGAAAGGGAGTTGTCCAAGAACAGGGTCGAACAGTGCTGGGGTGGTATGGACCAAAATGTCTCCTGTCGGCGTGCTCCACCATTGTAATCCATTGAACATACAGAATGAATAAACGGAGAGAGACTAACAGAGAATAGGTAGCATAAGTGGATGGAGTGAGCTTAAGAGGAAGACCGATAATGGAGATGTAACCTCTGACTAGATTACAGTATACAAAGGATAAAATCATGGTCAACCATGGATCTAGATGATCGATGATATTCCAGATAATGATCAGTTTTTTTTTTTCTGTTTCGGTTTCTCACGGTTGTCCGTGCGTTCCTCTGGGTCTCGTCTACTTCGGCGTGGCCGCTTGCGTGGGCGTCGAGGAGGTTCCGGCCAGTGCACGCAAGATACCACGCCCCCGTGTTCGAGTTCCGGCTCCCCCCTCCCCCCCCCCCTCGTGTTTACCTGTTTGTCTCTTCGGCTCCCACAATCTCAAACTCAGAAACAATTCTTTCTGGACGTCCGTTTCCGGTTGTCCCACTTAATACAGGACTAAAGGTCTCCCATCATTTCCTTTCTGACTTTCTATATGCTTTTTTCCTCCGTATGTTGGCCAACACTTGCCAACATCCTGAATTGTTCACTTTGGGAAAGGTAGCACAGGGCTGATAACTATCCCTTATACATACATATACCAAGGCTTTTTTCCCCTTACAAGGGAGGTAGCCAAAAAGGAAAAGGCATAAAATCATTCCCACCCATTCCATCCCTGAATACACTCCACACCCCTCCACCCTCCCTCTTATCTTAGCACCTCCTGGATAACGGGTCATCACTGCACCTTGTCCACTGCCCTGGGTCAGAAACAGTGTCACAAGACACAGCACATCCACAGCAAGGCCGCTTCATTAAATCGGCGACCCCCCATTGCATAAAAGGAGAAGACGGGGAGAAATCCCTTCGGGCTGCGTCAAATTTTGCTCACACATACTACCCCCATCCATTCCACCTCATCATCCATATACAACCATTCTCCATTCACCCCTGACTTCTGTCCTTCCTCAACAGATATTCCCCTCTTCCCCAAAGCCCCCTTCACCCCATCCATCCACCTCATCCTAGGACGTCCCCCCTGTTCACTCCCTCCACATCTGCCTTCCATTCTTCTTTTACCAGTCTTTCTGCACTCATTCTTTCCATGTGTCCAAACCATCCCAATACTCTTTCATCAACCCTATCCCCCAACTCCCTTTCCACCCCTATTTTCCTCCTCACCTCCTCACTATCCCTTATGTTTTGATATATTTCATTCATAAATTCCATTTTTTTTTTTTTTCATCACCTCCACCGGGAAATTTTATATTCGACAGCGCGACCGAGAGGTTATGACTATAATCCCAAAATCGATTGATTGATTTATTGTAAAGCAAACAAGTGCATGTAAGCACACACACACACACACACACACATGCGCGCTCTCTGAGTGTACGAGAGTTCAATTAACCTCTGGGAAATGTGTATGAACAAAGATATGGCGCCATGAGGGAGAATTAAAATAGAAAAAAATATGTCCCGTAAATACGAGAACAATTTGTTCGGTTTCCTGATTACGTCTTTGGGTGTTTTTGTCGCTGAAATGTTTCAGTGCTGGAGCTCTGTTGTCGTCCCGATGGCCGCCGCGGGACAGGGCGGTAACTCTAGACTGAGCTCTGGGGACGGGACGGGACGGGACGGGGCAAGCAAGCAAACAGGAATGGGGAAGACGATGCAGGCAAGGCGAGGGCTGCATGCTCCTCTGAACTTGTATACAATTGTGTGTGTGTTTGTTGACAGGTGCATAGCTATGTAATGGGTGGTCGTGGGTATTCATAAACTACTTGAATAGACATTTTATCTGAAACAGAAATTGACAAGCCTACGCCAGGAGGCGCTGAGTAGCTGTGGTCGAAACCGTCACATTGGCCCCATGTGCTGTAGGGACTGTTGGGGCATGTAACACTGCTGAGAATCGGAGATGAGAGCGGGATTCGAACCCATAACTAATGAATGCGAAACCAGCACGCTCCCTATTACGCCACCAGCGTTATGTGATTAATCTAAGTTGCAAGGCCGAGTATGAAGAGGACCTCTACGGTGTAAACCTGAAAATGCGAACACTTGCTCGCCACAGGTTGAGAGTATATCACACCATTATACTGAAAAATGTGGGGTAAATGTCCACCTTTTCACATTACCGCTGTCGGTCAATTGTCCTCTAACGCCTAACCGGGGCGACAAGAGCCCCAGTCGCCCATACCTTCTGAACACAGTCTATGTTAAGTTAGGTAATGTTCAGAATGTATATTGCAAAAACATTATTCTGAATAAAGTGCGGAGTAAATGTCCGCCTTTTCACTTTTTCGTTGGTGAGCAATTGTCCGCTGATGATTACTTAACAAGTGTCCCAGACGCCCTTACCTTTTGAAACCCTCGTTTCCCGAGAGCATTTTCTTCTCCCCGTTCTTCCCTTCGATCTCAAAATCTCCCACCGCCTAGTGTCAGGGATGTTCGAACCATCCAGGTATTTATTGTGTACTGATATGTCCACATCGTTTTCACCATTCTATTCCTCGATACCTTTCCGTATCCTTCTTCATCTTTCTTCTTGTTCAAGTTTTGGTGTCAATGTTGAAGCAAAAGAGGTTTCAAATGGAAGAAAACCTTGAGGTTCTGGAGAGGCAGGTTTCTTATTTCACAGTCACACAAACGTCGTCAATTCAACTCCCTCCTTCATCCGAAGCGAATTTAAAGTTGTTTCGACCCTTGGGAGAGAGAGAGAGAGAGAGAGGCTTCAAAATTATATTACTTTCGTCTGATTTATCGCTCTTTTACTCTTTATATTCCCATTGTGGAAACAAAATGACTGCAACTAATAGCACTGTTAATGACAGCAGTGATTGTGAAATTAGAGTAGCACAGAAGACAATCACCAAAGATTAGTGCATTGGAAATGGAGAAAGTCTTCTATTGTCTCCGAGAGAGCCGCTGCAGAATTAAAGACGGGAAGGGATGGGGGTGCATTTTCAGCGGAAACTTCCCTAACAACAGAACTAATAGCAACAGAATCACAGCAGCGAGTTTGGGCTCGCGAGAGGCATATGTTGTGGCGGTAGGGTAAGGTGTGTTGGAGGGGGAAGTGGAGGTAGGGGGGGCGGCGAGCAGCTGCTGCTTCTAGCGTCCACGGGAGGGCAGCAGCATCGTTCCTCGCCTCGCAACAAAACCTGAATCTTCACGGGGGGCGCGGTGGTCGAGATGAGGGTCAATGCATCTTCAGGTAAGGAGACGAACTGGCTCCTTGAGTGGACGCAACTGCGTCATTACACGAGAAAACAGAATCTTAAGGAAGCAAACGTCATAATAAACCGGGTCAAAGAACAGGGAAAGCATCACTTACAATGGATAAGAATAGCGAGAATATGCCTTCCACATAACCCGCTGCCTCAGCGACACCAACAAAGCTTAGCGTGCCTCCCAGGGGTAGCCCGCGAAATGCTCGCCCGGGCAACCCTGACCTCTGGCCCGTCTAACCCGAGCCGCGTCGGGCACGTAGAACGTGTCTTAATACTCGTGACGTGTTAGACACACCCGGGATTATAGGTTACAGGTACGTAGATATAGGTATGTGTGTGATTCACCATGGTCTTGGATCGCGTGCTGGAATTTGATCGATAGCTATTACTCTCCCGGATGAGAGCTAAGAGTTTGTATATTGCGTGATGTATGGGAAAAACGGGGTGTGTGCTTGTGTTTGTTTACATAATTTGTTTACTTAGTTGTAGTATACATGAAGAGAACAACACTCGTGGATTCATGTGTGTATGGAGATGCATGGCTTTACAAAAAAGGTTAGGTGGAAATATGCAGTTCTATAGCATTATACAGAAGCTGTTATTACTATCTGGTTCGTGAACTGTGGTACATTTCTTCTTAACGTAACAGGAGCATTGCACCATTGTACAGAGTAGCAGCCAACGCAGTGGTTGAAGGGCGATGTAACTTTTTTTTCCAAAGCCACTTAATATTTTTGGAAGAACGTCGTCAGACACGGATGTAGACTTGTATACTCTTTTGGGATTTTCCCCCCCGCAATGATGGGGCAATCGAAACCGCCGTAGCATTTCGCATAACTAGTGATGAGCCTTGTTGATGCTTACGACCGTGGCTTGGCAACTGGGAGCTAGGGCTTGTCTCTAAAGAGGAAAGCTCACCAGCTTGCATGAAGGGGCGCTTGCCTTGCAACCGCATCGATGAGGTTCATGGTTTCACTAACGTTGACCACATCGCTACTTTAGGTTATTAATCTCTCCAGAGCAGATCGAGGAACAGGGGCCCCTCCTTTCAGGTACGCATGGGCATCTCGTGGCACCAACATCTCAACCGCACTTGTTGCTGTGTAGAAACCCAAAGGGTAGGTAGGACAGAAGAGGCAGGTACTCGGACAAGGTGAGGAGGTAGGGGGAGTGAGGGAGGGAGGCGGCTGGCAAGGGTGGGTGGGAGGGAGGGAGGGAGAAGTCTAAGAAGCTGAGAGTGTAGTATGGGGAGGCAACAAGGGGTGCAAGGTTTGTTAACAGCAGGTAGATCGAACAGGAGGTGGGGACAAGAGGTAGGAGAAGAAACAACAGGACCCTTTATGGTGGTGGGGGGGAGGGGCTCAGGGGTAGGGGGAGGAGAAAGGGACGGCGTGGTAGAGCGAAGTAGAGAGGCAGAAGGTGGGAAGCTTGACAAAGTTAATTGTTATTGTCTTTCGGAGACATATGTGGCTGGATGAAAAACGCCTATAACTGGAAAAAGGGCGTGGATGTGGACACACTAGGAATATGTTCTTTGAGACGGAGGCACTAAGCAAGGGCACATGTTAAAAATATGAAAGGGGAGGTATGGGAAGGGCATGGGGAGAATTGGTGTTGTAGTGTAGAAGTGGTAAGGTGCATGTGCGTGTTTATGTGTGTGTATTTACCTAGTTGTATTTTACGGGAAGGGGAGCTATGCTCATGGTGTCCCGTCTTCATATCTCATTTTATCTAGACTGTCGTGTGTGTGTGTGTGTGTGTGTGTGTGTGTGTGTGTTACGTCTGTATTGGTGAGGGGGTGAGGAAAGGGTAGAGTCCAGTCCTGCTACGACGAAGAAGATCTGACCTAACAGCAAAAAGCGGTAGAACTGGATGCATGCACGAACGAACACACGTACGCACACACTACGTACGTACATACGGACACAGAACACACATATATGAATATACGTCTATGTATATACATTTTCTCATATCTATGCACGCACCAAAGATGCCCCTTCCAATGCATTCACACGCATAACCTAAAGAGACGTACTATTCACTCGATTTCTTCTTAATCCACAAGCGTTTGTTTGTCTATACAAAACAAACATCCACAAGCAGGATGTTAATAGAACTGCTCGGTTGCATAACTGGCACAAATAGATGTAACTGTTCGTAACTGTTCGTCCATGCGCGTACGCACGATGGGTGTGCGAGCTTTTCCTAATGATAGAAGCGCTGGTGAAATGAAGCCCGGAAGAACAGCGCATGCGCGAACATACGATCCCGCAAACACACGCACTTCTGAACAATGACGAAAGCACTTTACCAGGCTATCTGAAATTGATGAAATCCGTGTTCTTCGTAATTACCAGTGGTCCACATTAAGTGTCCAGAATAGATATTATAATCAACCTGTTGCCTGGCTTTTTTAATCTTATTCTGGTTACCTCCACGCTATTTCGTTCTCCAGGGAGTACTTTTGATACCCAAGGAGCTGTTGTCCACCTCTTATTGACTTGGTGTACTCTCGTCCTCTCTGTGTGACGGAATGCCAAGTGCCTTGGACCGGAGGAGGGGAGGGTGGGTGGGGGAGGGGGAGAGGGACGTCACGCGGTCTTGACAAAGGAGAAAGATGAGTAGATGAGAAAAAAATAGAGAAGGATAATGACACGATGCGGTGGTGGGGAAGACATACGAAAACACGAAGACGCACATAAAAACGGATGTTCTTTGCAAACTCTCCCACGTAATGATCTCTCTCTATCTCTACTCTCTCTCTCTCTCTCTCTCTCTCTCTCTCTCTCTCTCTCTCTCTCGTCCTTGGTGTCTTAACCTCCATCCAAGTGTTACTTTAGCCTTCTTGCGTCCCGATTCCCACACTCACGGAGACTAGACACTCCCCCAAGCTCAGTGGTCGTGCTCACTGTGATTGTTACTCCTGCACATATATTCGCTTCGTCTTTTCCTCGTCTCGTTTACGTAAGAATGCGACAGTTGAGTACATTTCAGGTTCTTGTTGTGGTTCATACCAAACAATTCTCTTCAGTGTACAGTTGTACCTCTCACGCAATGGATAGAAAAACAAAGGAATTACTCGACAACAATCGATGTGTCTTCATTATCTGTTAGTTCTGTTATAAGGTGACCAAAAAGTAACTAAGGAGTTGCAAAAGTCACTGAGTCGTTGAAAATTGATGCCATTTAATAGAAGTATTTTTTTCTACGTAATGCATATGCATTGATCAAAAAAGGACTATTGCAAATGAATTTCCATTATCTCTGTTATATTGTATTGAAATTCCGTACATGTATTTGTAACAATAAGGCAGTTATGGAACCCCTCCCCCCTCAGTGACTTTTGGGCCACCCTGTATATCGTGTGTTAGGTTCGGGTGTTCACATGCTGGTGGATACATTGGGGGACGGGGGTGGGGGTGGGGGGTCTGCGGGAGAAATGGCGGGAAGGTTGACAATGGGATAGGGGTGAAGGGAAACAGTTGACAAATGAAAACTGCGATTTGACATTTCGATTTCGAATTTTGCATGTGCGGGAAGGCGGTCTTTGTGCTAAGACGTGTCGACAAGACCAAAGTGGGGTCTGTTAACTAGGTTATTCTGTGAGAGCCGCGGAGGAGTGCCAGCGGCAGCCAAAATGATTGGGGAAGAGCCACACGGCACGAGAAGGGGTTAACGGAGGTTCTAGAAAGATTTAAAAGTTAAATAGAAGAGGCTTGCTCCTGTTACGATCCGTGCCTAACTCGAAACCAGTAAGTGGCGGGGATGCCTCTCTGTTTCTGGACGCTCGGATGCATTGCGTGAAACCGCGGGAGCAAATAGGCGGCGTGAGAGGATTGCCTCCGCATCATCCTGAGGATCATCAACTCTGACAGTGGGACGGGAAGGAGCAGAAGTGAACTATTGACAACCTAGGACTGACCACCCGCTCTCGCGGGATCTGTTTTTTGTAGGAAGGGAAGAGAAATATGTCGGAAGATGAAATGATAGTGTATAAAAGGAGGTTCTTGCCACTGAGCACTTTAGTGGACATCTATTATGGCTTGTATCGTGGCTCAGGAGACTTGGAGACACCGTCCGGATGCATGTGCCCCCTAAGGCACTTGTTCATACGATCCGGCATCTACCTAGTAAACCTCTGCTGAGAGCCTCTGTTCGTCACTCAAGAGGTCAGCCTCTGGCCACGCCTAACGTTGACGCAGTAACCAGGCTGACGGTCACTGAATCCGGATTATGCTACACCTGACATGCAATGGCCATGCAGAATCTAGTTGTCAGGCTTTCGCCACCTCTGGCATTTACACAGTGACTCACCTGACAGGAGCGGTAAGGGGCAGAAAAAATGCTACTTGTTCTAGAAGGAAAAGTCTATATTTGTTCTCTTCCGGCATTTTTCATTGATTCGACTGTGGTACTGTGAGGTACACAAGAGGTCAGCGTGGACTTTGAGGTGAGACACTACAGCCGAAGACTCTACCGCCGAATCACTCACGATGCTTCAGCTGCTCATGGTGGCTTCTCATACATACATACATATACCAAGGCTTTTTCCCCCTTACAAGGGGGGTAGCCAAAATGAAAAAGGCATAAAATCATTCCCTCCCATTCCATCCCTGAATACACTCCACACCCCTCCACCCTCCCTCTTATCTTAGCACCTCCTGATAGCTTAAAGGTCCTGTAAAATAATGTTATATTTCATGACACATTGAATTTGTGTACAGTTAATGGTAAAACATTTACAGGCCGCTAGTGATAACATTACTCCTGGAAATGCTCTTGGGGAGAAGGCAGTGATGGAATTGGTAGGAGTTAGCGAAATAAAGCACCAGTCAATGTTTTAACCAGTATCGAAACAGAAGAAGAGCTGGACTTGGGGCTTGTCTGTAGAGTTGGAAGAGCAGTAGGGCAGGAAGGAGGTACTGGTCCGACTCAATAGTTCACGGAGTGATGCGTAGACAACGGAGAGATATAGAGGAGTAGAAAAATAAGCTTAAGGTGATAGAATGGTGGGTAGAGGATGGCGTAGAAGGTGGACGAGGTGGTGGCGAGTGTGTGCGGGATTCCCTGAGTCTGGTTAGCCTTGGTGAACCCGACTCGACGGTGGTATCCAGGGCTGGAGGCCCTTTCTTTCCTACCAACACAACACCACGCCTGCCAACAACGTTCCCCGGCCATACGACGACAGTTTGTCACGCTACAATACTCCCCCACTCCCCCACCTGCGCCTCCAAAAGGCTTCCTGGAGTACGAGTTAGTGGACCATCTCGCCAGTCTTCCGCGTGGTAGGTTACTGCCTCGTTGCGCCCGCCCAAGGGCCGGGTAGGACTTGGTGAAGGTGGACAAATGTAACTGTACAGTAATTAGTCGTTGCATCAATGCCAGATGTGGTAGTGATAGAATTGCATTTGCGGCCTTGGTGTCTTTGATAATAGTGTGTGGTGAGTGCCTGCACGCTGGTACAGGTTATGTAATGGGGATAAAAAAAACCTCACTGAGTAATGATGAGTATGACAGTCCTCAGAAGCAACAACAGCAGCACCAAATGGATAGCAGTGGTGATACAACGTCTTGCGGTCGTGTTGATGAACAATCGTCGCTTGCGAAAGAAAGAATTTATGAATGCGTTTATCTTCGGATTGCTCTGAAATGGACTCGTGTGTCCATCTATAAATTCTTGGTTGCGTCGCACCAAAGATTGGTGCGTTCCAATACCGTGCTGATCGAGAGATGGATCGATCGGAGAGCCTGTGCTGGCGTTCTTCCCAACGAACTCCAGCACAGGACTTCGACGGCTGGACGAAGTGGTTTCTACATTCCTGCATAACATGGTGTCTGTTTGTTTGTTTTTCCAGTTAGGTATTGATTCTTTTTCAGATCTGCCGGGATGGCTTCTTGGTTGATATCCAGTAAGATACCTCAAAGTAGTGATAATGACAATAATGATGAAGTAATTATAATGATAGTAATGATAATAATAATAATAATAATAATAATAATAATGGTAATGATTATGATCTCTACTAATAATAATAATGATAAATAGATGATAGGCAGAATCACGTATGATAACATGATGAACATAGCGACCGTACAAATGTGAGCTGGGCTGCAGTTCTCCATCTCGGCCTCAAGATGGTACGCGTCGCAGCCGAGTACCTGTAATTGTCGAGCGTGACCTTGGGAACGAGCGCTCTGCCACAGTCACGGTCCGTTTGTGTGCGTGTGGACCTAATTGCTTCTCATGCCGAGTTGTGTAGACCTCCGCCTCTCAGAAGAGATTAACTGGGTTGTATGGTTTAGTATTCTTTATGGAGTTGTACCGTTACTTCTGGTGGTTCAAGTTGTATGCAAGTGCCCCGGTCGCACGGGGTACCTCGACTTACGAACATTCAACTTACGAAGATTCAACTTACGAACATTCGATTTATGAACATTCGACTTGCGAACATTCGACTTACGAACATTCGACTTACGAACATTCGACTTACGAACATTCGACTTATGAACATTCGATTTACGAACATTCGGCTTAAGTGCATTCGACTTACGAACATTCGACTTAAGTACATTCGACTTTTGAACTTTCAAACATATGAACGAAGCCTCAAACCTACTTTACCAGTTTCAAAGATAAGAAATCCAACATTAAAGTATTAGTATTACAATCTATTTTTGTTTTATGTATCGTTAGTAATGTGTTTTAGGATAAGAAAACATGTTTTGACTTTATATCATACCTATGCATATAGATTTGAATGTCTTTGATATGATGTTGAATAACGACTACGGTCATTTTGAGTTACGAACGGCCGCTGGTAACGTAACTCGTTTGCATGTTGGAAAGTCTGTAATTGTAAATTTCGTTTGTCATAGTACCTGCACTGAGTTATCATTCCCAATGGCGTGCGTACCCTGCACCTACTCGCCAGATCATATGATAGGATGATAGACTTTCAGTCTCACAAATGTTCTTCCTAGTTCAACGCAAACTAACTTTATTTTAACACTGTGTGTTCTGGGTGTAGATCGACCCTACAATGGCTGTACACAGAATGGCGTTTAACATATACAGTGTACAGGATATATTCACTTCACTGTATTTACTCAAGTTCTTAGTTGATGATTTTGCACCTGTGGTGCCTCCACTTCCTTATACCACATCCAAAGGATAGGGTAGGATACTGTTGGGGGCGGGGGGCAAGGGCGTGCGGGCGTGCAGGTGTGTGTGTGTGCGTGCACGGTGGAGGTGTGGATGGAACAGGTTAGACATCATCTTTCCAAGAATGGCTGTTAGGGTTAACCTTTGCCCCCTGTGCGTGTTCGCCTTCCTGTGCGCTTTATTTTCTTCTTTTCCATCTACCTTTTTCTCTTCTCTTTTTCTTCCCTTTTTTTTTCTTTTCTTCACCTGTACGTTATGTACGCCGAACCAAATCATCTCTGCCCTTCTTGTTACCTGTATTTACATGCTTAAGTATTTACGTGTCTGTGAACAAGATGGGAATGTGGAGGATAAACTGCTACAGATTAGACAGATTGAAACTAACTGTTAAAAAATATCTGTCCTAGTGACACTTTTATCTGCCAATTAGAAGTCTGACGAGGTGTTTGAGCCGACATGCCCCACGTTTCTGTGGAACTTATGAATTTCTGTTGAGGCGATGTCCATATTTGTGCCAAGATCCAGTGATGTTTCTTTTATTTACAACAAAAACTATCAACTACTATTATATTTGCATATATAATATTCACACAGGCTGAGGTTTTAGTCTTAAGCCTGTACCATCAACTTGTATAAATTTCACTAAACGTGTCTGTGTATTCTGATGATGTATCTTAGGGCTTCTCTAAAGTAATTTATGTTGTCGCTTTATATTATAATTTTTCATTCTTTAGTGTAATAATCTGTTGCACCGTGTAATAATTTGTTGCACTAAACTCCCCCTATCAGTAGGCTAGCACGGTGCCCCTTACAGAGGTCTCTGTATCGTGACTCATGTTTTCTTCACCCTTGTCGTTGCAGGCGCCCACATGGCGTCTATGGGGCGAGGAAAAGTGCGAAGGCGCCATCTACACCGTGTACCTGAAGAAGGTTCGATACCATCATCCGTCCAGGACCATCGCGCAGGTACGTTGTCACACCATCTGACGTCATATGACCCCCTTCAGGCATCTCATTAGAATCGCCAAGCGGTGTTTGCTTAGCCGTGAGAACCCTTACTTCTCACAGTTGTGAGACACGTGAGGTATTGTGAGACATGTACTTGATTCCTGTCATCATGGCGACACACTTGTTTTACATTCGACCCGTCAGTCGATTTTATTCACCCGAGGGGGGAAAGGGGTGGGTTGCGTTCGATTGAAACTTCGTTTAGCTTCGAGGCCGAACCCCCCACCCACCCCTCAGCTGAATAAAATCGTCCCCTCGTTGACCAAGCTCGTAAAGCGTGTGTGGCCGTGATGAAGTGATTAAAGAATCGATTTTGTTAATGCACGTATCACTTCCCTCACGCACCCGCCACCTTCTTCTTTTTTTTTTCCACTCTGGTCATCATATTAAGACATCAGGGTAGGTTTAGGAAGGAAATAGGCAAGAACTGGTTTACCCGCAGAATGGAATATACTTGATAATCATGTAGTGATCGCCGAAACATTTTTTTTTTTAAATAAGATTAAATGACTTTATGGATAGGGATGACAGGTGTTAAGGGACATGGAACTACCTAGTGTAAGTCTTATGGTCTCTTGCACTCTCCTTCATTTTTATATTCATATAGTTGGTTTAAGAGATGGGGATGAAAGATGGTAAGGGACATGGTACTGCCTAGTGTGGGCCTTATGGTCTCTTACAGTCTACTCCATACTTATGCTTTTCCGTCGCTCAGCAGGAGTCGGACGATGACGAAATCTCACACTTGGAATGGGAGACAGTCCGCGTGAGGTTCCTGAAGGCGGGGACCTTGGAGAAGCTGGTCGAGTCGCTGGCTTCGGACACGGGCGAGCTCGAGTCGACCTTCGTCAACGTGTTCCTTGCCACGTACAGGACCTTCGCCTCCACCCGCCAAGTCCTCAACCTCATCCTCGATCGGTATGCAGCTCTGGATGCGCAGACGCACAACAACAACACTCCCTATGACAGCACCACCTACGGATGCTCCACCATACCCGAAATCTTCAGGGAACAACACAAAAAGTAAGTTTCCGGTGCTAACATGAGTCCTCGACACCTAGGATGGAAGGACAACTTTAGAATGATAAATGAGTTAAGCAAAAGCAGTGAGGGAATGAGGTTTAAGGGTCTTTGTTTCTGCCTAATCTTTTTGATCCAACAACGTATGGGGTTTGCGGGGGTACTTTCAATAGAGAATAGAGTTTGCCGTCTCCCTTTTGTTTTTCTCGCATATGTTCCCAGTGAGTACTAACCATATCACTTGATTTTGCAGGGCACTACGTCTGACCCTACAGGTGTGGCTTGATACGTACCCTGATGATTTTAGAGACCCACCCATGTTTCCTGCCCTCCACCAACTTCTCGACTTCGCCAAATCTCACTTACCTGACTCAGACCTTCTTATCAAGATTGGATATAAACTTGATAGAATGAAAAAGGAGGAAGAACTCAAAGGTGAGGCAGCATGAGTTGTTTTAACTGCGATTGTATGTATAGTATTAGGGTATGTTCGTAAAGAGCTGGAGTCCAGGAGTCATGCTATCGGAAAAATTGAAAACACTGGACTCTGTTAATTTGAGTCCAGTGTTTGAAAATTTTCCGATAACCATTAGGGTATATCATGTAAACTTTTTTATATTAGCATTTTCATTTGGATCACTAAACAAGCCCTTCAAGAAAGACCACTGAACTCAATACTCCAACAACAAACCCCATATATACTTGTGTCTCACAGAAAAAATCCTCCCACACCAGACAAGAACCACACTAGCATGCCTACACTCACGACACCATCTACCACTGAAACAGTACCAACACAGAATAGGCCTGGCCACGGGCTCAAACTACCCCAGATGCAACCACCACACATAAGACACGGAACACCTCATACTACAATGCCCCACACTAATAATCCCCAGAGACAACAACACTATGTCTCCTCTTTAAGTGACTTATGGTCCTGCATGGAGGCTGTTGCCAGTTTCATGGAGGCCACGGGTCTCATGCCAAAGAAACTGGGGGTAATGGATTGATTGATCACTTGATCTATTTAGTCATAAATTCAGACTAAACTTTTGAGTAATTGGGCAGTTGGTAAGATATAGGGATGATCTTTCATCCATGAGGAGCCAAGATAATGGATGGGAGAGGGTATATGCCCTTTCACTTGGCTACCTCTCTGGTGAGAGGGTAAAAGCCCTTGGTCATGAAAATGTGGATGAATGGGTATGCAGCTGTCCACTAACAACATTTTCCATACACACAGGCTCACCAATGTTGCAGCGCATCTTGTCATGTGAAGAGATAAGGATTCACTGCTCATCTCCCATGACCAATGGAGACTCACAGCCATATGAGTTTTTGGACATTCCTGAGAAAACCTTTGCCATGCAACTTACCCGAATGGACACGGTAAGAATTTGCAACACCAGAGTCTGGGTCACTACTTTCTTTGAGGTGAAGATGTCTGTTATCCAGAGACAGAGACCACAAATTGTCCTCATCCTCAGTTAGGGTGCAATAATGTAAACAAGCACTCATTTTCTGGATCAGGTGGAGGTCTCACATAGGAGATCAATAACTAAATATTGATTATTTGATACAGGACATAAAAAGGAAACAAGACGATTCTAATAGTTCTCATTTGGGGTTGCAGGTACTCTTCAAGCGTGTGGTTGCCCATCAGTGTTTAGGCTCTGTCTGGTCTCGGCGAGACAGAGGTCGTGGTGACCAGTCCTCCACAGTCACGGCAACTGTGGACCAGTTCAATGCCGTCAGTTTCCGCGTGCAATCTACTGTTCTGGTTGACACACAGCTTAGGCCTGTGCAGAGAGCTCGCCTCGTCAGCAAATGGATTGACACAGCACAGGTAAACCTAACTCATTTCTTGTACTTTGGATTGTTATTAGGAGTGATTAAGTCATATAACTATGATCACTGTTGCTATAAAGTGTATTATAATTGAAGTGAATAAATGGATGTATTTTCCTGTACCTTACAAACATTCTAATTTTAACCAGGAACTTCGACTGTTGAAGAACTTCTCTTCCCTAAAAGCCATCATCTCTGGTCTGCAATCCAACCCAATCTATAGACTTAAGAAAACATGGGCAGCTGTAGCTAAAGAAAAGGTAAGGAAGGAGGGGCTAGTTGTTAACAAAAGTAAAAAAAATATGGCAGCACCTCAGCGCTGCACCTTTAGATGGAGGTAAGAGTGTTGATGGGCTTTGAAGATAGTTAGCAGAGAGATGATACTATCTTGCTTTCTGGCATCCATCTTGGGGGATCACATTATGCAGGTTCTGGTCATTGGTCCCACTAAGTAAAGAACAACAATGGTACTGTTGTCTATCTATCCATCTATATACCAAAGGCTTTTTCCCCCATACCAGAGAGGTAGCCAAATCAAAAGGCATATACCCACTCCCACTCTCATCCCCTACAGTTTCCTTCCTGTCTCCCACCCACTGCCCTGAGTCAGAAGCAATGTAGCAAGACACAGTGCATCCACAGCAAATCCGCTTCATTTAATTGGCGACCACCCCTCTCCATCCTTTCATGCAGAAAAAGAGAAGACAGAGAGAAATAACTCTGGTCTGCATCAAAATATCATTCACATGTAACCACGCCCTACCCCCCCATCCTCTCCCTTTTTTGCATCACAGTGTCATCTATACACAGCCATTCTTCACTCACTCCTATCCCTACCTTCTCCCTTCCTTCCTCAACAGACATTACCCACTTGCTCACCACCCCTTTCACCTCATCCATCCATCTCATCCTTGGTCGTCCCCTCAAGTTCACTCCATACATATCTCCCTTCCACACCTCTTTTACTAATCTGTTTTAGATTTCAATATGAATGAAATTTCCTTGGAGGTGTATTAAAAACATAAGACTAATTAGGTGCAAAGACCATCTGGAACTATATTTAATTCTTGTGAATAATTTTCACAGCCAAGATGGCTAAAATATTGATCCATATGTCTTGTTTTCAGATGGAGCTTTATGAAGAACTGGCCAGAATCTTCAGTGAGGACAACAACCAACTCAACCAGCGTGAACTCCTCATGAAGGAAGGAACTGCCAAACGTGCAGAGACTGTGGGCACCCATGACAGACACCTTGGAAAAGCTATAGAGAAATTAACAATTAATCCTCTGGTAAGTAGGAGCATTTCATTTGTTGTATAGGGTACAAAAGTTACAGAGAACTAATTGAAAAGCCTTAGCTAAACAGTGAATTGAAACTTGGGAAAAGACAAAGAAGTTTGTGGAAAAGGAACAGCTATATTTGAGAATTTCTATTCTACCAGAATGGCCATAGTTAATGTTACTACCCAATTTCTCCATAGGCATTTCTAAAATTACTGTTTTTATTCTTTGCAGGCAGTGAGCTTTGGAACTATTCCCTATCTGGGCACATTTTTAACAGACTTGACCATGATTGACACAGCCATTCCTGACTCTGTGTCTGATGGACTCATAAATTTTGACAAGAAGAGAAAAGAGTTTGAAGTTTTGGCACAGGTAAGCCCACAACTATTCGAAGCTTTTTCCAAATTTTTTGTTAGCCTTCACCCATCCTTCCACACCCCCTTTATCTGCATGTCTCCCATACAGAAACATTGTTTCTGATATGATCAACTACATGGAAATGAACTGTGCCAGTAACTCCAAACTTTTTCCTCAGATCCGCCTCCTACAAGGTGCAGCAAATGCTTACCAGTTTGACGTGGATGAGAAATTTCAGCGATGGTGGGATCAGGTGCTTGTACTGGATGACAAAGAAGCCTGGAATCTTTCATGTCAGATTGAACCACAAGGTTCCTCTGCACCTTCATCAGCACGTGAAGGTCGCATAAGGAAGAAAACACAGTAAGTATTTTGAGATCAAATGACAGGAGAGTTTTGGGTGGTGGAAGTAAAACGAAGATGTCCTCGGAATAGATTTTACTCCTACGTTATGACCACTTTGGTCTTCTTCAGAAAGTTGTCTACAGAAGGTTTTACATGTCACACTTTATGTCACTCCTGAGGGGCCTGTGACCTGACTGAGAGGTCCCTCAGGAGTGATATAAAATGTGACATGTAAAACCATCTGCAGACAACTCTCTAAAGAAGACCAAAGTGGTCATAATGTAAGAGTAAAATCTATTCCGAGAGCATCTTCATTTTACTTCCACCACCCAAATTTCCTAACAGTAAGTATTACTACTGATGGGAGATACTATTTACATCCATCATATATCACTTGAAAATCTAACAGTAATTCTACTAAGCTCTTTTACTTTACTAACCATTTCTTTCGTATCAACAGATTGGGTCATCGAAAGAATGACAGTATAGCTAGCACTTCAAGTGGATCTTCATGCAGTCAATTCTTCCTGGATAATGACTCCATAAACATTCCAGCAAGCCCACAGGACTCTTGCTCACTTGAAAGAAAGGTGAGGCCATGAGACAGTTAAATTGAAGTCAGGATAGAGGGAGGGGACAAATACAGAAGGTACACACTATACATGTAAATCATTCCATATGTATTTTGCTGTATTGGGAAGGCATGTAATTTTTTTTTTTTTTTTTGCAACATCCATTCCAATCTTTAGTTTGTTCAAAATAAACCTCATGGACCTTGATGGCTTATTGTAACCTATCATATCAAAAGGAGTCTTTCCCCTTATAAGGGAGGTGGCTAGACAAAACACCCACCCACTCCCCACTCATCCAATATCCATTTGCTTTCTTCACATCATAGTTCCTTGTAGATGAAGGGCCTGTGCATGCATACATTTGTTTGTTTACCAAATTGTAATATTTAGCCTCCACAAAAATCATCATTGACATCACTTAACCCTAGACAACCTTGAATCAAAGTCATACAACAGTAAAATTAAATGTCCAGCTAATCCCATTGGATAAGACCCCTAAAATCCAAGGCCTCACTTTTTTTATCATATATCCTACAGCCTACATATGAAGGACTTAACAGTAAAAATCAGAAGTAAATTAGAAATGTTAAGATCAGTCATATGCACAGGTTATGGTCATAAGAACATAAGAATGAAGGAGACTGCAAGAGAACATAAGGCCCACACTAGGCAGCTCCGTCAACAGACATTCTAATCACAGCCAACAAACAGTTCATAAGAGCCAAACTAGACTATGCTTCCCTGACTCAAAACACTCCTCTAATCATAGCTATTTATATGTATGCTTGGTTTCCCTCCTGCAGATGTCAACTTCATCAAGTAGTTCATCACTGCCATCCCTAGATGTGTCAGTAAACAGTGGTGGAACGACTGCAAGTGGCCGTACGATGGATAAGGTTTCTCTTAACCAGCAAATGTCAACCACTTCTTCAGCTAGCACCACTTCACCATATCTTCATCCTGACTATTATATCATCAAAGTGTCAATTGAAAGCAGTGCACATGAAATTCAAGGTAAGACCTATGGGTGGATTTCAGTGATGTAGAAATTCTTGAATAAATGAGTAGATCAGAAGACGTTTTAGATACAAAACTTCAGTACATATTCTAATACTTCTGTCAGTAAATTTAGGTGAAAGTCCCAGATCAGAGATAAAGTATTTTTCTCATAATGAACCTCGCCAAACTGCTGTTTAATTACTTTCAACTTGTACCACAAAACTAAGGTTTCTTTATCCACAGGTGTAAATTTGTACAAGAGTATCATGCTAAGCAACTCTGAGCGTGCCACATCAGTCATCCGCAGTGCTATGGCCAAGCATGGACTAGAGGACAACCCTGAGGACTACACACTAGCACAGCTTTTACCTGATGGAGGTGAGACTGAAAGAGAACTGTACTATATAAAGACAATGCCTCTGACTTGGGCCGGTATGACCCTTTATCCCACTTGTAAGGGGAAAGAAGCCTTTTGGTATATACAGTAGATAGATCAGCAATGTGCAGACATTGCAAGGGACAGGTGCTTTGGGCTGGAAATTGGGCATTTCACTGTACTATATAAAGAAAATGCCTCTGACTTGGGCCAGAATGACCCTTTATCCCACTTGTAAGGGGGAAGAAGCCTTTTGGTATATACAGTAGATAGATCAGTAATGTGCACAGACTTTGCAAGGGGCAGGTGCTTTGGGCTGGAAATTGGGCACTTCACTCTTTTGTATTATTCGTATTTGGCAACTATCTGGTAGGGTGCAACACCATTTTCCACATTATAATTTCTGAATGGTAAGAAAATGGAAAAAGCCTGTGAGAAATCACTTTTCATTCATTTTTATATATTTTTGTGAAGGGCACCTTTGGGGAACAGGGCAAAGGGGCAGGTGCTCGGGCACCCCCAGCACCCCCCCTTTGCATGGCCCTGAGATAGATAGATGAAGGCAGCTCATTCATGGTATCGTTTATGGCTATTCCCAGGTAATTTTATTCAGTTGCACAAAGAAAAGGTTAAATCTCAGTTAATCATTTCATTGTTGTTCATAATCTATGCATACAATCTAGCTGTTGATTGGTGACATTATTCAGCTGAGGGAACCCTTTTTGTGACAAAAGTATAAAAAATTACTTTGTGCTTTTAGAAATGAGGAATAGTATCAAAGATTACTCTAATTTAAATGATGTAGGACATGGTTGGATTGAGAGCTACACTGGGTAGTCTGAATGAGAAGATACTATTAAGTAACAGAAAACTGTATGTCTGGGGGCCCAAAGTGCATAGCAACTTAGATAGGAAAGGACCTTATCATTTGTGCATAAGAATGACTTTTGAGAGAGCACAACAAGTAATTATGTGATTTATTGATTTATGAAATTGCTTTTTAGATTCAGCAAATTCAAAGACATCTAACCTTGTCTGGCATCTATATTAAATTCTGCATAGTTACTAGGATGGCTCTCCTCATTTTTTTATTTTTTTATTCATTAATTCATTCATCTATTTATTTAATATTTTTGTTTTTTATTTATTTTGTTTTATCTATTATCTATTGATCTGTTATATAATAACACAGTCCAATCCCTTTTCAGAGATGGTGCTACCACCAACAGCCAATGTCTACTATGCCATCAACACTGCGCATGACCTTAACTTTGTATTACGCAGACGAAGACATGGTGATGAGAAAACTATCATTCGGAGAAATCCTGGAAAAGATCACCGTACACGCAAGAAGCTTTAGCCATCCTTTTTTAACACGTCCACTATAATGGAGGGCGATCTGTGTTTCAAGTTTCAGGCCACCATGTGTGCAAAAAGCTATTACTATGGTGCCAAGACTTTTTTGAAATTCATGTTTAGCCAAACCGTGTTTCACGCAAATACTTTGAAGGCACTGGCATGGCTCAGTCATATGCTCCAGCCTTTATAAGTAGGTATTGGATAGGCATAAGAAACCTAAACTAGATGTGTTTAGCAGTGATGGCAGCATAAATATTTAAGCAAGTGATGGTAGCACAGAAAAGTGCATCACTATGGTCATATATGTTTTCAGAAAGTGGATAGAACAGCAAGGATCAGTCTGATAGAAAATCAGCAATTGAAATAAGGTAACAAGGCTTATGGTCTTCTGTTCTTCAAAGTAATTTCTTAAACTCGCCATGTGGAGTCATTTAACAAATTCAGGCGATTACCACATGAAGCTACCTATTAACATAATCCTGCTTAAAGTGACGGCTTTACATCACTGTCACTCCATTCCCTGGCGACATGATGTCGTACATGGGTTTCTACAATCCCTGACCCAATACTCGATGCCACAGCTGAGATGACCTCATGTGTTGTGGTAAACAACCCTGCAACGAATTCCACATCGACAGACATAGTATTGCTTTTGATATACTCTTATTTATTTCATCTTTGGTGGGGGTGGTGGCAGTTCCTCGCTTTACAGCTAGAGTAATCAGTCTAATGGAAATAACAGAAAAAAAATTAAAGCAGATGTTTGTCTTTCAATCAAAAAAAGAAAAAAAAAAAGTAACAAGTTACCCATCATAACAGAAAAAGGTGAGCGTCTTGTGCTTAAGCAAGACAGGGCAGAACCATTCACTCTCCACTTCCTTGATATCTGAATTTCTGTGGCAGCCCAGCAGTTGGCCAGTGTATTTTTGTCTTCATTTAGCTCGTGTTAAATCTTGACAAAACTGTTGGGTATAATGAATATACCATATTCTCATTTTCTTGAATGTTATGTGAAGAAAATGGGAGAAACGCACTTCTGATTCTTTAATGCACCTCATCACATTAATTTCTCTTCAACTGATCTTCACCATTTATTACATTTAAGATATCTACATCATACAAATTTGATTTCCATATCATTGAAATGACAAAATCATTATAGTGTACAACTTGATGAATCTATACATTCATTTTATATCTATTGTGTAAATAATGTAGGTTATATGTAAACATTGTGTAAAAATATTGTTGCTTTTGTACATAAAGTCTATTGTTTCTAAGTTATAATTGTTTTTGTTCACCCCAGCATTTGCTTCTCTAAAAAGAAAATAGATAATTAAATACTTAAGGACTGAAAACTGGGTTTCCATAGTTCTGTTCAGATGGCTATGATAAGTATGTGTAATTTATGTGTGTGTGTGTATTTTACATACATACATATACCAAAGGCTTTTTCCCCTTTATATGGGAAGTAGCCAAAAAATAAAGGCATAGAAACCACTCCCACCCATTCCATCCCCTACATACCCCACTCCCCTCTACCCTCTCTCTTATCTTGGCACCTACTGGACGATGGGTCATCCCCGCATTCCATCCACCACCCTGGGTAAGAAGAAGCACCGTATTATTTGGGAAGAAAGCTGTGCTCATAATCCTTTGTAATCCTTTGTAGTGACCCGTCTTTGTATCTTTCAGCATCTAGTTTGTTGATGTGTGTTTGTGTTTGTGGTTAGCACAGTAGAGTTTCAAAATGAAATAGTATGCCTTAGTCTACTCTATTTTGACTTACCGTACCTTGTATCAACAATGGCACTAATTTATTAGGAATCTGTGAGAATATTGAAGAGAATGAAAAACATTTTCATTTAGCCATTCCCCTGGTGTGCTTTATAAGTTACATGAATACAAATGCCAAATTATCTTATTTCACTGAGGTTTTCAATAGGTTGTGGCCAAAATCATGCTAAAAAATTATTTAGAGAAAATCAGCTGATGCTGTCTAGTACCTAACCTACAAGAGATTTCACATCAAGGAATGACTACACAAACACACACACACACATATTGTAAATAATATAAATGGTATAGTTTCAGCCTATGGCTGCAATGCTTGAATAAACCATGAATCATTATTATTCTACAGGTCTACAATTTGTCAGCAAGTACCGGTCCCACCAGTGGATACACCAAAATCTTCAAGGTGTATGCAGGGGAGGACACAGCTGACCTCTCCCTCTTCACAGAAGGTGGTGGTGGATCTGATGGAAGCCAGTAACTTCTTAGATTGGGGTACATTGTGTATGTCGACAATTGGTCTTCATCCCCTGCATTATTCCACTACCTGCAGGCCCAAAAGTCTGGTGCTTTCGAAACTGCCAGAATTGACAGGCGGTTCATGCCTACAGACCTCAGGGTGGAGAGAAAAGATGTCGTAGACCACAAGAGCTCTGCCACTGGGATGTTGTGCTTGGTATAGAAATACAAGCCAAGCACAACCAATACATCTGGTATGGCAGATGTGGAAAGGCATGGCAAAGTTTTCTAGAAGCCACAATATGTTGCCTCCTACACACGGTATATGAAGGGTGTCGATCTTGGCAACTAGCTGACCAGGTTGTACCCTTCTGTCAGGTGATGGTGGCAGTGGTACAAAAACTTTGTTCTTTTATATGTATGATGTGGCACCAGTGAATTGCCACGCCGTATATTAAGCACTGGGCCATACAGTGGAACAGTACTACTTCTTCCTGAAGCTGGCAATGGATACATTGAATGAGTATGTCAGGCTTTTGGAGGTCACCTATCTACCCTGCCCTCTCCTTCAAAACTGCTAGTGATGCAGATAGGAGGGAGCAAATACCAGTGTTTTTTTATGTTACCACAACAGTAAGAGACAACCTACACTACATGCAGGGTGTGCAAAAAGGCACTCTGCTCATATGCGTGCTTTGAAAAGTATCATGAGGAATTTTTTTTAAATATGTCTATCAGGTCATCCCTCTATCCTGCCTACTGCCCTGGGTCAGAAGCATACATACATACATATACCAAAGGCTTTTCCCCTTTGCAAGGGAAGTAGCCAAAAAGAAAAAGACATAAAAACCATTCACACACATTCCATCCCTAAATACACTCCACTCCCCTCCACCCTCTACCCTCCCTCTTATCTTGGTACCTCCTGGATGACTGGTCATCCCTGAATCTTGTCCACTGCCCTGAGTCAGAGCCAGTGTCACAAGACACAGCACATCCACAGCAAGGCCACTTCATTAAATCGGCTACCCCTCCTCTCCGTCACCTCATACAGAAAAGGAGAAGACGGGGAGAAATCCCTTTGGGCTGCATCAAATTTTTCTCACACATATTACCTCACCCCCCATCCCTCCACCCATTCCACCACATGTATCACAACATCATCCATATACAACCATTCTCCATTCACCCCTGTCTTCTATCCTCTCCTGTCCTTCCTCAACAGACATTCCCCTCTTCCCCAAAGCCCCCTTCACCCCATCCATCCATCTCATCCTAGGTCACCCCCTCATGTTCACTCCCTCCACATCTGCCTTCCATACCTCTTTTACTAGTCTTTCTTCACTCATTCTTTCCATTTATCCAAACCATTCCAATACTCTTTCATCCACCCTATCTCCCAACTCCCTTTCCACCCCCGTTCTCCTCCTCACCTCCTCATTTCTCACTCTATCCAGCTTAGTAACCCCCATCATACTTCTCAGACACCTCATCTCAAACACATTCAAACACCTTCTCTCTTCCTCTCTTATGTTCCATGTTTCTGCCCATACAGTGCTGTTGGCACAATCACTCCTTCATACAATCTCCTCTTAGCATCCATTCCCAAATGTCTATTCCTCATTACACTTTTTAATCCACCAAGGCATTTACTCGCTTCTCTCAATCTACATTCTACCTTCACCTTCACTCCACCTTTTCCTACCACATTTGCACCCAAGTATCTAAAACTATCCACTTCCTCCAGTCGCTCTCCCTTAATACTCACTTCCAATCTACTGCCACTTTCGCCCCTTGTACATCCCATCACCTTTTACCCACATTTATCTTCAACTTTAATCTTTCACACACTCTCCCAAACTCTGTCACCAACTTCCTCAATCCCTCCTCTGATCCTGCTACAAGCACAGTGTCGTCCACAAACAACAGCTGGCTCACCTCCCACTTTTCTCCATTTTCTTTAAACATCTTCAATCTCTGACCCACCACCCTTGTATTTATCTCTTGCAACACCCCATCCATGTATAAGTTGAACAACCAGGGCAAAATAATATCCCTGACAAAGTCCCACCTTTACCTTGAACCACTCACTCTCTCCATTTCTAATCCTGACACATGCTCTACTACTCTCGTAAAAACTCTTGAGAGCTCCAAGAAGCTTCCTTCTATCCCGTATATCTGCAAAACCTCCCACAGCGCTTTCCTGTCTACCCTGTCATAAGTCTTTTTCAGATCCATAAAAGCCCACAAAACATCCTTACCTTTTCCTATAGCTTTCTCACATATCTGTCTTACCACAAAAATCAGATCTACGCAACCTCTACCTGTCCTAAATCCACACTGTTCCTTGCCAATTACTCCCTCTGTTCCTCTCCTAATCCTCTCAATCAAGATCCTCCCATAAGCCTTCCCAACTACACTTAACAAGCTAATCCCTCTGAAACTACTACATTCACACTTGTCCCCTTTTCCCTTGTAAAGTGGAACTATACAGGCACTCCTCCAGTCCTCCAGCACTCTACACTCTCTCCAGGTAAACATTAAATAACCTCACCAGCTAATCCACCATTACTGTATCTCCTTTTTTTTTTAGACATTCTTCATGGCATTCATCCAGACCAGGTGCCTTACCTGCTCTCATCATCTTAACAACTGCCTTCACTTCATCCTTCCTTATTTCTCCTCCATTTTCCTCATTCATCATGGTCATTTTCTTAGCACTTCCCACTGCAACTATCTTTTCCTCCCTATCCTCCTTCACATTTAGCAACTCCCTAAAATATTCTGCCCATCTTCCCCTAACTCCCTTCTCTTCCATTATCATCTGTCCATCTGCACCTTTTACCTTTTCTTCTCTACTTGATTTGCCTCCTCTTCCTCTCTTAATTTCTTTCCAAAACATCATTTTATTACTTTCAAAATTTTCTGTCATACTCTTACCCCATTTCACATCCCACCTCTCTCCTCATTGCCTCCTTTACCTTGTGCTTTACTTCTATTTTCTTTTCTTTGTACCTTTCATATGACTCCCTCATCCTATTTTGTAACCAATCTGCAAAAGCTCACTTCTTCTCTTCTACAACCTTCTTTGTTTCCTCATCCCACCATTCACTACCCTTCCTTTTATTTCCTCCCATCCTTCTTGTTCCACACAACATCTTTGCACACTTTGTGACTCCCTCCTTGAATCATTCCCATTCCTTCACTCCTAGCTCTCTTCTATCCTTCACTCCCTCCCACCTCTCCCTCAGCTTCTTCTTGTACTCCTCCTTTTCATTTAAAGAGTTAACTCTAAGTACCTCCCTACCTTTTGTCCTTTTCCTCTTTCTCCATCTATCCTCCACTCTCAACTTACCTTCCACTAAAAAATGATCTGATATTCCCCACTCTCTCCCCTTAGCACATGCACATCCTTAACTCTTCCTATTTTACTGCTGTCTACCACTACATAGTCCATTAACACTCTATCTACCACCCTTCATCCACCACCCTCTCCCATGTGTACTTATGCTTGACTTACTTCTGAAACACTATCAACAACTCTCTTTCTAGACACATCTCCACCATCAACTATCGACTACGATTCTTTCCTGGATTTCCACATTTCCCAAGAAGCAATGTAGCAAAACACAGTACACCCTATTTCCGATTTTCTGCATCTATATATTTGTATATGTATTTTATTGTATTATCTGCATTTATATATCTATAAATGTATATATATATATATTATATATATATATATATATATAAATATATCTATATCTATAAATGTATATATATATATATTATATATATATATATATATATAAAGATATTCATTATAATATTGCCTTTTATTACATACCTATACCAAGGCTTTTTCCCCCTTACAAGGGAGGTAGCCAAAAAGGAAAAGGCATAAAATCATTCCCACCCATTCCATCCCTGAATACACTCCACACCCCTCCACCCTTCCTCTTATCTTAGCACCTCCCGGATGACGGGTCATCCCTGCACCTTGTCCACTGCCCTGGGTCAGAAGCAGTGTCGCAAGACACAGCACATCCACAGCAAGGCCACTTCATTAAATCAGCGACCCCCCCTCTCCGTCCCCCCATGCATAAAAGGAGAAGACGGGGAGAAATCCCTTTGCACTTCATCAAAATTTTGCTCACACATACTACCTCACCCCCCATCCCATTCCACCTCATGCATCACAACATCATCCATATACAACCATTCTCCATTCACCCGTCTTCTGTCCTCTCCCGTCCTTCCTCAACAGACATTCCCCTCTTCCCCAAAGCCCCCTTCACCCCATCCATCAACCTCATCCTAGGACTTCCCCTCATTTTCACTCCCTCCACATCTGCCTTCCATACCTCTTTTACTAGTCTTTCTTCATTCATTCTTTCCATGTGTCCAAACCATCCTAATACTCTTTCATCAACCCTATCTCCCAACTCCCTTTCCACCCCCGTTCTCCTCCTCACTACACTCTATCTAGCCTAGTAACCCCCATCATACTTCTCAGACACCTCATCTCAAAGACATTTAAACTCCTATTCTCTTCCCCTCTTATGTTCCACGTTTCTGCCCCATACAGTACTGTTGGCACAATCACTCCTTCATACAGTCTCCTCTTAGCATCCATTCCCAAATGTCTATTCCTCATTACACTTTTTAATCCACCAAGGCATTTACTCTCTTCTCTCGATCTACATTCTACCTCCACCTTCACTCCACCTTTTCCTGCCACATTTACCCCCAAGTATCTAAAACTATCCACTTCCTCTAGTCGCTCTCCCTTAATACTCACTTCCAGTCTACTGCCACTTTCACCCCTTGTACATTGCCTTTTATTACTTTTCCAAAAACTTTAAAAAATCTTAGCATACAGTTGGTGCTTTATTAAATATTCCCTCATTTCCAATTTTTTATGGAAAAGAAAAAATGAAGATAGTGCATACTTTAAGCTATCATAGAAAACGACACTCATTTTCAGTACTTAATTGTTTATATTGAAAGGGCTAATATGGAGAGGGTGGAAGCCTTCCAGTGTTTCTCTTGACTACAGAGGCAAAACTATACTTTTAAAGAAATAAAAAACGAATGCATAAAATTCATAAAATTCATAAAATACTATATTCTTAAGAGAGGTTGAGAGGAAAAGTTTAAATGTGTTTGAGATGAAGTGTCTGAGAAGTATGGTAGGGGTTGGATAAAGTGAGAAGTGAGAAGAGGAGGACGAGAGAGGGTGTGGAAAAGGAGATGGCAGATATGGCTGATGAAAGAGTACTGGTATGGTTTGGACACATGGAACGAATGAGTAAAGAAAGATTAGTAAAATAGGTGTGGATGATAAAGGTGGATGGAGAAAACTTGAGGGGACAACCAAGAATGAGAAGGATGGATAGGGTGAAAGGGGCATTAAGCAAGAGGGGAATGTCTGTTGATCAATGAAGGGAGAATGCAGGAGATAGGGGTGAATGAAGAATGGCTTTGTATAGATGATACTGTTATGCAAGGAAGAGAGAGGTGTGGGGAGTGCTTATATGTGAATAATAATTTGATACAGCCTGAAGTGATTTCTCATTTTCTCTTTTTCTGCCGGAGTGGATGAAGAGGGGAGGTTGCTAATTAAATGAAGCAGCCTTGCTGTGGATGTGCTGTATCTAGCTGTATTGTTTCTGAGCCTGGGTAGTGGGTGGGATACACAGATGACCCATCATCCATGAGAAGCTAAGACAAGAGAGAGGAAAGGGCTGTGAATGGGTGGGAATGAAATGGGTTACATTGGCTACCTCTCTGGTAAGGAAGAAAACACCCTTGGCATATAGACAAAACCACTCCCTACCACCCCATCCCCTATCTTCCTTGCATAACAGTATCATCTATACACAACCACTCTCCACTTATCCCTATCTCCTGCCTTCTCCCTTCCTTGCTCAACAGTCATTCCCCTCTTTCTCAATATCCCTTTCACTCCATCCACCATCTTCCCCTCAAGTTCACTGCATCCACCTCTGCCTTCCACAACTCTTTTACTAATCTTTTTTCACTCATTCTTTCCATGTGTCCAAACCATCCCAATAATCTTTCATCAGCCCTATATATTATCTCCTTTTCCACCCCAGCTTTCCTCTTCACATCCTCATTTTTTCATTCTATCCAATCTTATAACCCCTACCATACTTTTAAGAAATTTCAGCTCACACACATTTAAACTTTTCCTATCTGCCTCTCTCAAATTCCATGTTTCTGACCCATACAGTGCCATCGCCACAATCACCCTTCCATATAGTCTCCTCTTTGCATCCATTCCCAGATGCCTATTTCTCTTTACACATTTTAGTCACCCAAGGTATTTACCCTCTTCTCTCAGTCTACAATTTACTTCCACCACCACTCCTGTTTCCTGCCACATGCAACCCTAAATACCTAAAGCTATCCTCTTCTTCCAGCCTCTCTCCTTTATGACTTACTTTCAACTCATTGCCATCCTCTTTCCTTGTACATCTCATCACCTTTTACTCACATTTACCTACAACTTCTATCACATACCCTCCCAAACTCCCTTAATCCCTCTCTGTTCCTGCCATAAGTGCAATGTTGACAGCAAAGAACAACTGGCTCACCTCCCATTTTTCTCCTAAACCCTCACTGTTCCTCATCAATTACTCCCTCTGTTTTATTAATCACCTCACTATTCCTACACTTGTATAAACTGTTCTTCCTATTGGTGGTTGAATTGGGGTGTCCACCATGGTTGTTAGAGCTTAGATTTTCTTATACTGAGCTCTTGATTCTAGTTCTATTATTTGAATTTTTCCTTCAGGCCACATATCACAGGGAGTTTTGCATTTATCTTCAAACTCATCTTATGCTTTCATGGGGCATTTCTTTCTTATAAATTCATTATTGTAGACTTTGGAACCAGGAATTTTGGGTAGTCCATGCCAGGGTCCACTTAGTCTAAGCATGGTTATGTTGGTGGCTAGCAGGGTTGTGTAGGCCTGGGAATGAAATATTTCTCTGTTGCATCATGGTTGTAATAATTGATTGTGGTGCTTGTGTCTGTTGATAACATTGATGGTGGTAATTATTACATTTAGTGGAAAGGGTGGGCAGTTGCTCTGTAGTCATCATTGTAAATTGTTCTTGAATTTGAGGTGGGGGGGGGAAGTAGGGCTCTTCGCTTTGCTCACAAGGAAGTGTTGTGGAGCAGGGCAGGAATACAACAGAAGGACTCTGGTTTTGGGAGGGTTGTTGCTCCCTCCTTGTTGTTGTTGTTGTTTGGTTATTATCACACAGTTATGGGTGACAAGATAGATTTGATTTGGGAAGGCTATGTTTATGGCACGTTTTCTAGCCCCTTCCCCACATGAGGTGACGTAGATGCTGAAAAGAGCTGCTCAGTCGTATAGGTTCCCAGAGATCACCATCTCCTGCCTCCGCCATCACACACACTCACTGAAGGACTTATGATTGTCCGTTGGAAAAATTAAGTTATTGTTGGTTCATCCTACAAGAAGTCAAGATAGATAGATGATCCTGATACGAGAATGAATAATTCAGTCATCCAGTTCAGCTGATATGAGAATAAATACTTCAGTTATCCAGTTCTTGTGAATTTAATAACTTCAATATGGTTACAACAGGTGTATCCACCACTGCATAACATTCTCACTTTCCAAATGTTTATATGTTGCACATAAAATCAAATCACACATAACTCTTTCTATGAGCAAGGTGAAAATGATTCTCATTCAGTTAGAGCAATGCATCTCCAAAACTAAAACCAATGCATTTCATAATGTGTACCCACAAGAATGCAAAATATTTAAAGTACACATCATAACTGGATCTTCATAAAGTTCTGTAAGCATAAAATGTACTGTCCTTGTAGTAAATAATATAAAAATGAATAAAATAAACAAATATAAATAAAATTCAAGATTTTTTCCCCCTACAAAATTACTAAGTTTCATGTATTCTTAACCATTTTACAATGGTATGACATGATCAAGCCATCTCGTCCCCCCCAAAATACGGCTTCAGTCCAAGAAGAATGGGATATTTATTGTATGGACACATCCTGGCCAGCACATTCTATACCTTAGTATGGCATCACAGAAGTCTTATGATGAATAGTACCTTGATGAAGTATTTTGGGTATGATTCCATCATACCAAGCCCTTTGTAATGTCTTGTGATACAATGGGCTTACAATTTAGGATAGTAATGTAATGTGACTGAATTGTGATAATTATGATACAAGTGCATTCAAGCTGGTATTGATGGGACTGCAAGATAGACAAGATGTGTGCTGGTGACTTATCTATGGTTTAGCAAGCAAGGCAGTGACACATGTCTAGGTAGGAAGGCAAAGGAAGCAAAATATAAAGTCAAATAATTTTTTAATCTTTTTAATACGAAGCTGTTTATACTGACACGCTGTACAATCAACACAATAAATAAAATAAGATGTGTAGCCTAGTGCCACATCAGCAACTCAAAACTCTGATAAACCTCGAGGATAACCCACGACAAAAATGGAGGACAGGTGCACTGCATGGCATCACCAAGGTGATGTAATGGTTGTGTGCTGGTGACGTGCATGGCAATATTTACAGCTGTCCACTTGGTGTTTCATAAGTTTAACAATATGAATTAAACTAATAATGTATGTTAGGCGTGTATTTGAAACCTGTCACAATATTCAATATATGATGTATCAGTTTCCATGTATGTATATATATTTGTATTTCAAAGCTGAGAAATTGGTTTTCATTAGCAGTTTTCTTCATTTGTTTCCATCACAATGGATGTGCTATTCAAAGGCTTTTCTGAGAGTAGGTTTTATCCCTGCCAATATAAATATCACAAAAACAGTGAAAACAAACAGTATACTAAACATTATGCAGAAATTCTCTTACAACAACAATTAAACTAAAATCACCAGGTTGGTGAGATTCAAATTTAAGAACTGAATCCAGTAACCAATTCTTTGGTTAAACAAAAAACAAACAACTACAATCTCTCAGATACACCTGATAGCAATACACCATTTCATTTTCCATTTTGCTTAATAATTTTAGAACAGTTTTGGAAACTGCCAACATCCAGCCTTTTTCTCTAAGTATGAACAATCAGGGGACTGATGACAAATATCTGCAAATGGTAATCCTGCAAGATGGATGTCCGAGAGAATCAGCTCCCAGCTGCCCATCTTCAAAACTCAACTTCCACCTGGAATCACAGTCCTAAGGGGGCTGACATTACATCTCTGGGCTGGAGCCCAGGATCTCTGTATTTCTTCCATCTTTCCACACAAGGAGAGCTGACAACCAGTGATTGCTCCTGTCCTCCTCCTACTACTACTACTATAAGCCAGAGACACAATAAGTGCCCTGCACAAATACAACACAGACAACAGTCCAAAGTTTCTTCCCAGAGAGGTCTAAGGGAGGGACTGAGGACTGCTGTCAGCCACATTGGGGCTGCAGGTTTCATTAGAGATTTGAGGAAAAAATTCCACCCCATTAGGGGGAAAGGGCCTTTTGGTATATGCATGAGCAATAAGATAGACTACTATTTTGTATGAAATTAGAAAAATAACATGAGCACTGAAAAGTGCCTCGGCAAATCAATGTCTTGAGCAGCAATATATGAACTGTTGTGTCCCAACCAGAAAAAAAAACCTTGTTATAGTTCTCTACATAGTTATCTCAGCCAATAAATCACATGCACATTGATGAAATTGCTTCATCCGCAAAGGGAACTGGGAGCAAGGGCCCATAGTAATCTCCCACTTTGATGAACTGGCATCAATTAACTCTTACCAATAGATTCCATCAGTAAATGAGGTTAAATGACAGTGTATGGAACTATTCTCACATTGTTCTACTAAGTTGCTCAAGAATCTATGATGAAATGTGAACCATGTAATCAGCCAGCTTTCTGAAAGCACAAAGCTTCATTCTTGTAACTACCTACACAAATGTACTAACTTTTCTTGTAAAAATAAAGCTGTAAAAATGCTCTCACAAATTTTCACTACGTCACATGAATAAACATCACAGAAGAGATAGAAAAGGCTGTATCCTAACAGAGATTATGTGTAGGATATGTGTATTGTGCATGTTTGCCAAAGGACATACTAACACTTCAAATAATACAACACAAACAAAGATTGTTGCTCAAATCCTACCAAGCTTTACAACATGCCATAGCAAATGCTCCAAACACACCCTTGAAATGCCACCATTGCAAAAAGTAAAACTTGACGATGCCAGGTGGCACCTGCCCTCCACAGGCAACCTGCAAGTGCCATCAGGCTAGGTGGCAGGCAACCTGGAATAAATGCATTGGCTGGTTCGCCCCCCAACACCATATGGTGTGGGTTTTTAAGGATAACATGGAGGAGGACATTATTCTTGGTGCCTCACATCTACAACACAGCAAAATATATAAAGAGTCCCACCAAGCACCGCTGCCACCTCACCCCGCCATTCCTATCCCTAAAGGTGGGGGAGGCGGAGGGAGGTGGCAGCGTAAGAAATCTCATGTGGTGTAAAAAATATCACATGGACAGTATGGGCCTATGGGCTAAACATGACTGTCCAATGCTGGATGCCTCACAAATGGGCCAGAATGGCCAAAGTGTGAGCTGAAGCAAGTCTTAAAGAAACTGTATCAAAGCTAGAAAATAAGTACAAAAGTGTCTGTCTTAGCCTATAAGCATGCGGCAAAGGCATGCAGCCTGGGCATGCACAAGGGCAGCATCTACAGTGACTGTGGCGCTCACTCGATCAGTGACTTAAAAGTACAGTAATCTCATTGTGACTGCTTCATTCTCATTGCATCGTGTCCTGTTGCAGCAATAAGAGATAATGGGATTCTAATTTTCAGCAACATTCCACATTCACCTCACCCTCTACCTACACCATCTACACTCCCTATAGGTCCTTGTGCACAACCTATTTCTCCTGTGCTTAAAATCAGCACAACAAAAATTCTCTTTACACCACTGCTGTGGACGCAACTCCTTCCACCTCAAGCTGTGATGTGCCAACAGGTTGTGATGCAGACATATGGCTGTAACAAGATACATCAAGAGAGGGAGGGGGGATATACAGTGGTAACATTTATAACTCCAAAATTGAGGTTACTTCTTCATGAGAGTGATGGGCAGGCAGAAAGATGTGGTTATAACATCACATTAGTTGTAAGCTGTGCTGTGATGTCATATGGGTAATGAGCAAGCAGGCTGTGGTAAGACCACCATGATGCCAACTGGTTATGTCTAACCCTGTGTGGTTGTGCCTTATTGCAACTATCAATATGCCACATTCACTTCTTACCTGCTCTGTACTGACTAAAGCAGCTAGATCTACCTCCTACTCCGAAATGATCAAACGAGGTTTTCTCCACTGCCAATAACTTAAAATTCCTTAACCTACTCCTCCTTCACCAATCGCTTTTTGCAATTTTCATTCAATCTTTCTTTTATTTCACTCTTGACTCCTTTTCTTATCGTGTGCAACTTAAAACTCCCATAGTGTGGCCCTTGACGGATCTGTGTCACTCAGTCTGAAGCCACCATTCTTCTCAGCGACAACGTACTGGCCATTGGTGCTCTTTATGGCCATGCGATTGGCCTCTCGTAGTTCAATGAAGAAGCCTTCTGGTGCATCTGCATCAGCCATGACACCATCACCACAAGCATGCCAGTACTTCCCTTGTTGACCTGTATCAGGAACAAAATGTATGAAGAAAAAAACTCTTTGGAGAAATTCCCATAAAATCACACTTTGTGGTAAAACTTTTTCTTTAATGAGGAAATAATAAAAATGTACTTTATGAAAACGATCAAAAGAGTCCTCAATATGATAAAAAGATGTATAAAGAAATTTATCTTATTATGAAAATTAACATCAAAAGATAATTCTTGACATGGTAAAAAGATAAATACACACAATAATAATCAAAAGACAACTTGTGATAATTACATCAGAGGAAAATTCCACTGCTTTAAAAATATTCTTTTAGTCAATGTTTGCCTTTTCTAATATATTTTGCCAATCTTTATCCATAGGCCTGGCTACAGACTCAAACTGCCCCAGATGTAATAACCACACAAAAGACACAGAACACCTCATATTACTATGCCCCACACTGGAAATATACACGCAACATCACAATATCACTTCCCTATGTGATTTATGGTTGTAACCAGTGGCTGTTGCCAGGTTCTTGGAGGCTGTGGGTCTTCTGTAAGAGATCTGGGGCAATGGACTGAGTGATTTATCTTGGAAGAAAACCTGTTACAATCAATCAGTCCATCAGTTTTCTCTTAAAGGAGATCCATGGCTACTAGGTAATCAGCAACAGTCACCCCACTGACCCATAAGTCACTCAAGAAACAAATATTGTTTTCTTCTCTGGGCATGGCTAGCATAGGGAAGTGTAAAATGAGGTGTTCAATGTTTTCTATGTGATGCTAACATCTCGAGTTGTTTGTTCCTGTGGCCAGGCCTATTCTGTGCTGGTACTGTCATAGTGCTGAATGGTGACCTGATCATAGTTGAGACAGTGTGGTTCTTGCTTCTTTTGAGAGGAAATTTTCCGTGGGGCTAAAATCTGGATAGGTTTGATAGAGTAGGGTGTTAGAGATGGAAGTTAAGCGATAAGCTGCCATTTTTTTTTTTAAGTGGAGATTAGTCTTAAAAAAACTACTGCAAACTTAATAATACTCACTTTTGAAGTAAACCTGTCCGTTCTCTCCACGTTCTACCTTGATGGTTTCGTAGATGGCTTTGTTGCACTCCAACTTCACGTTGGAATTTGTTTTGTAGCCAACGAAGCCCTGTTCACATTTGAGCACCAACACAGCCCTGGATTTGAAAGATCCAAGGTTAGGACATTTAATACATAATGGAAATATAGATATATATACACACACACACACACACACACCTCCCACAGTGCCTTCCTGTCTACCCTAAGTCTTCTCCAAATCCATAAAGGCCCAAAAAACATCCTTACCTTTTCCTAAAGCTTTCTCACATATCTGCCTTACCACAAAAATCTGATCCACACAACCCCTACCTGTCCTAAACCCACACTGTTCTTCTCCTAATCCTCTCAATCAAAACCCTCCCATAAGCCTTCCCAACTACACTCAACAAACTGATCCCTCTGAAACTACTACACTCACACTTGTCCCCTTTTCCTTTGTAAAATGGAACTATAAAAGCACTCCTCCAGTCCTCTGGCACTTTACCCATTTTTAGAGAAACATCAAACAACTTGCTCTCATCATTTTAATAACTGCTTTCACCTTTTCTTATGGTAGGAATTATTAGGTTGGATAGACTGAGAAACAAGGAGGCAAGGAGGAGAGCGGGGTTGGAAAAGGAGTTGGGAGATAGAGTTGAAAGAGTATTGGGATGGTTTGAATACATGGAAAGAATGAGTGAAGAAAGATTAGTAAAAGAGTTGTGAAAGGCAGGGGTGGGAGGAGTGAACATGAGGGGGCGACCAAGGATGAGATTGGATGGGGAAAAGGGTGGGTGGAGAATGGTTGTGTGTGGATGATGCTGTGATGCATGAGGGGGAGTGGGTGGAAGATGGGGACATGAAGGAGTGTGTATGAATGATATTTTGATGCAGCCCAAAGGCATTTCCACCTTCTTCTCTTTTTATGCATGAGGGGACAGAGAGGAGGGTCGCCGATTAAATAAAGCGGCCTTGCTGTGGACGTGCTGTGTCTTACTACATTGCTTTTGACCTGGAGCAGTGGGCGAGATGCAGAGATGACCCGTCATCCAGGAGGAGCCAAGAAAAGAGGGAGGGAGGGAGGGAGGGGTGGTGAATGGGATTGGAGTATGTGGGGATGACATGGTAGGAGTGGATTTATGCCTTTGGCTTTTGGCCACCTCCCTTGTAAAGGGGAAAAAGTTAAAATAATTAAATAAATAAATCTCTGCTCCACGGGGCGCAGTTTGCCCACCCTACCCATTTTCTCCAGTGTTTACATCTATCACCACACACACCGTGTCTTCCTCCAGATTGTATCTCATACACTGCCCCTCTCCCTTCCCTTCCACTTTACTAACCTGTTGATGAGATAGAAGTAGAACCTGGCAGCCTCATCATCGGGCGTGTCTGCGTTGGCGAAGAGGTGGCCTGACTTCTTGGACGCCACGAATTTGCCGTTGTTCGCACGGAAGGCCACGGAACCGTCAGCAATCCATTGCAGGTCGAAGAGTGCGTTCGATGTACTGCAACGCATTTGGTTAGATTTAATTTCATGTAGGTTTGATTCAATTTAATTTCATGTGGATTTTATTTTATTTTATTTGGATTTTATTCTATTTTATTTCATGGGGATAATATTTAATTTAATTTGAATTTTATTTTACTTAATTCAATATGACAATATGTAAAAATACACATTCAACTTCAGAATGACGAGAAAAGAAAACAAGTGCAACCACTTTTTTCCATTGTGGTCAAAGACAATTTATTAACATTTAAACACAAATAAATTTGAAAAGTTATAAGTATGTAATATATGTTTCAATAAAAATTGTGTGTTGTATGACATCGTTTTCGCAAAAATCTGACACCTTATGAAGGTTTCATTCTAACGCCAGAGGATTTTACTCAGCTGAGGGGTTCATTCAATAAATCCAGGATTTAAAAAAATAATCCAAAGTTAAAACATATAATGCGACATCTTTAATACAATAAATCAACTTAGCAACAAAGCTCCATCCACATTACACAGGAGCCAGTTTATACGACCTTCAATGTGAACTTTTTGACAACTCGCGCTAAAAAACAGACAAGCAAATACTGGAATGAATTATATTCATCATCATCATTATTAATATTATTTTTATTGTCATCATCATTATTATTATCATTATATCATCATCATCATCATTCCAGCAAGTGTTTTACCCAACTTCGGATACAGTGAACGCAGTAATGCATTTGAATGATGCCTTTCCTGTGGTCCATGTCCCATGATCATATTTGGCAGCATATCACAGATAATTTACGTTAACACAGTGATCCCTAGGCCGGACTTGAACAACTGGAGAAGAATTATTACATTCTTGTTCAACCTACGGTTTGTTGGTGTTAGCTTGGATGCCACCCCCGCTCTCCAGGGTCCAGTACTTGTCCTGCATCGTCCTGATGTACCAGCGCTTCGTCTCGGCGTCGCATTCCAGCTGATACCGCTCGTGGTCCGATACTTCCTCCTGATTGGCTGTCACGTCCACACCTACAGTGCAAGAAAGACATCTTCAAGTTCTAGTAACTATAGACCAAGAAGGAATGGTGATTTGAAAAAAAGTCATTGAATGAATTAAATAATGCAAATAATATACAACTGTTACTTATCTTTAATAATAACGATTACGGTTTCTAAAATAATGACAGCTTAAGGGGGGACTGAACACCTTAACAAAAAAAAATATATATGTAAAAAAATTATGGTCTTTCAACTTGAAAGTTTCAAGTTTTGTTTAAAATATAGGTAGAGATATATTATGAACCCGAGAACTTGCTACGTTTTGACGTAATAAAGTTATGACGTCATAATTTTTTTTTGACGTAATCAAATACGTACGTCGTATTTTTTGTACTACAGACTTCTGCTTTTTCATGTTAACTTATATATCCTATAAACACTTTCACGTTTTTTTTTAATTCGCTATACGACGTGAGATATAGGTGTCGTAAGTATGGTCACTTACGTCACCCCTTTTTTCCGCGTTTTTTTTTTCCCACTTAGATGGAGCCCGTCGCTCTGTTTTTCAAGATATAAAAAAACAGGCGTGGAAATAAAGATATACCTATTATACACTACCAGAAGCATTTTCAGGCTGCTACATTTGATAAAAAAAAATTTTTGCATATTTTTAATTGCAAATATTTGTGATTTTGAGATACGAGCGTTTAAAGTTTTCAGCATTGTAATCTCTGTTATTTATAGCGCGACTTTTATTATATTCACACACATTAATATATAATGTATATTGAATAAGTTAACAGTAAATATTTTCATATATATACATATCTACTATATATATTATATCAAAATGTATTTGTTACTCGCCAAGCGGTCCTTTTCATAATTGAAGATTTTGCGCTTTTACTAGTGTAAAACCTCACTGCTGGGGTGTCATCACTTTGTCAAATCATTGCAGAGTGGTTTATTTTTACCAGCAATGAGCGCTTTTCCTCTGCTCAATGACAAAGCTTACCAACAAGGTGTTTGGTCCTACACAGGCCCGTATGTTTCTCCTTCGCCAGCTATTTTCTCTTCCTCCTCCAGAATTTCCCTCATCTTCTTCTCTTCATTTGGAAGAAAGCCCTTTGTCAGCTGTGTTGTCAGGTGTGGTGGTATTTGGTGGTGGAGCGGTGATGTCCCTCCTCCAAGCCTCTCACACCTTGCCCTCCTTCTAGCACAACTTTCATTCCACTTTTGGCTCAATTTTTTCATCTTTTCCTTGGTTTTCCTCTTCATCGTGATGCAGTTGATGATTGGACATCTAGTAAGTGTAGTAATGTCCAGGAAATAAGGCAAACAGCGGCACAGGAACACAATATCGCCACAGTCAGTTAGGTGTTTATGCATCAATCTACTCTGATGTTTGATGGGTAACTTAGGCTTGAAGCGTGCTGTGCACACCACACGGAAGAGGAAGTCACGCTGATGCCAGACGTACAAAAATATAGCCATTTCATGGAATTAGACAAGCAAAAACAAGACATATTTATAGATATTTAGGGCCTATTCTTATGTGAGCCATTAAATTGACATGCCTCCTGGGCCCTTTAAACTCCCTCCATTACGCTGGAGAGGAAAAAGTCGTTCATACGAAAATTTCATGATTCAAGGTGTTCAGTCCCCCGATTGTGAGTAAGGATGGTTAGACGACACAAAATTTGGTTAATTCATCAACTCCGTTAAAAAGAATGCATAATACATATAATGTAAATACGTTCATTGAATTGCCTAGCGACCGAGCCTCCATTTTTTCCCCTTGTCGGTTTTTAGCCAAAATAAAGTGTACAAAGTGCGTCATCTGACTGCATTAAATCAAGAGATTATCACGGACACTGCAATGGTTATTAAAGGAACAATTGCGTGATGGAAGAAAATAACTTCCATGCCTTATGGAACCTTCCCCTTTATTATGGCGTCCACCAAGCAATCTCCTTCATATCTAACATCCCTTTACTTGGGGAGTGTGTGTGCGTGCGTGCGTGCGTGTGGGTATGTGTGTTTACCTAATTGTATCATACAGAAAAGCACAACGCTCTCAAGGTACCGTCTCTGACTCTCCAATAAGTGTGTGATATTATATATATATATATATATATATATATATATATATATATATATATATATATATATATATATATATATATATATCATTCACGCATAACCGGTTGGATGGCGCAGTGGTAGTGATCTGAACTGCTATCACAGCGGTCCAGTTTCAAATCCCGCCCAGGGATGAAATAATTTGAGTATCGCTGCAAGTCGTTACTCCAACTCTAGTGGGCGGGGAGTTGTGTGTGTGTGTGTGTGTGTGTGTGTGTGTGTGTGTGTGTGTGTGTGTGTGTGTGTGTGTAAGGTCACAGTATTACCCATAGATCGGTCATACGAACTCTGAGCTCTCTTCCGGGAGGGAAATAGCTGTCGATCACGAGTCCAACGCGTGATCCAATAGTGAATCACACACGTGTATGTGTGGGTGTGTATGCGTTCGTGCGTGTGCAAGATGAGTAGCCGCGGCACGTGGCGGATGTCCGCTGGCGCGTGATGGTGCGGTTAGCGAGGGGAGCTCCGACGTCCCCTTCCATCGTCACGTAAGTCTCAGCCATTTCGTCTCTACTTTCGCGCCTCCATCGTCTCACCTCTCGTCGTTCCAAGACAGCCGCAATTAAAATTTAACTGGTGTATTCACAGATATACTAGGTACTTTGGCTTCTATGGACCAACAAGAACCAGCGGAAAGGAAACACGTACACTTCGTCTTCTGGAGACCAAAGGTCCTCCTAATCAGCTTTAAGTCTCTCTCTCTCTCTCTCTCTCTCTCTCTCTCTAACACACACACACACACACACACACACACACACACACACACACACACACACACAAAGCTAGGTAAAATACATACGCCCAAACTATTCAAGGATTTAAGATCAAACTGGATACTTTAAGATACAAAAGCGGGGCACTACAAACATAGCTCTCTTCCCGTAAAATACAACAACGTAAATACACAAACGTGCCAGTGTAGCAGGCGACTACTTGGTTGATGTTTCAGTTCGGCGAAGAACAGGATGCCGCTCTCCCCAGGCACTCCCGGCCGGCCAGGTCGCTCGTTCGCGTGCAGCAGGTGGGCAGGTCAACGGCTTTAACGGCTGCAACAGTCACGGACCCAAACACTCCGTCTTGCTCCGGTTTTCGTGCGTGAACACTGCATGACACCCCCCACCCCCACACCCCCGCATCGACCCCACCCAGTGAAGACATCTATCATCGACGATGACGGTTGACTTCTCCATTACCGTTTACGCAACGCCCGCGGTCCGTGGCGCGTTGGTTTCCGCCTCCGTCACGGCAAAGGCATGGGTTCGCTTCCCAACGGCAAGTGGTGGCTGGCACTCGACCTGGATGTCCGACGAGGACCCCTGGTTTGGCCTCTCATTAGATCACAAGAATGAAGGAGACTGCAAGAGACCTTAATGCCTACACTAGGCAGTTCCATGTCCATGACCAACTGTCATCCCCCCCCATAAAGTTGTCTAACCGTTTCATAAAACCACCGATAGTTTCAGCTCTCACTACACGGTTACTAAGTCTATTTCACCTCCAAATCATTCGGACGAAAGGAAGTCCTACGAATGAAAGGTGCAGCCGAAATGTGATCTAGTCCAGTTCCTAGAGTATAGTAGTTTCTTAGCGACTCTAAGCTGCTACACCCCAAGCCCACCCCAATCTCTCCTCAACCGAATCCTGACGACATCCAGACACTAAACCCTTTGAACTGGTAACGCTCGCCACTTACGGATATTAATGGCTCTTGCCGAGATCGAGACCACGACTATATCGGTCGGGACCCCGAGGAGGTCTCCGTAGTCTTGCCCTAAAGGCGTTATCACACTGGGCTATTTTACCTCCGACTGTTGCAGCAGAGTTGCAGCCCGTAACTATCGGGATGAAATCTGATATGCCGGAAGGACGTAACTTTCCTCCTGCATATCAAACGACATTCTAAGAATTTTTGTTGAGAAAACAAAATAGTACGCCATAGTGATTTTACGGCGGAAAAAAGAGCTGGAGATGGGCGGTGCCGCCGATTAATTGGAGGTCGTTGGAGAAATAGCTCAATGTGATAGCCCCCCCTATGAGGACCAAAACCGTCTTGAGCAGCGGTTCCCAGCCTTTTCTGGCTTGAGGCACCCTTGCCAAGCCTTTCACAAGTCCCCGGCACCCTTATCAGAAAATCTAAATTCTAGTTCGTCAGTATTTTGTTGATTCAACATCAGTGTAACCAGATTTTATCCCTGGATAGTATGAGAAGACTCATCTTTACACTGATGCTGCTTTGATGAACAAAAATGGAAGACAGAGTCGGTAATATGAAAATTATTTTTGCCCTGAATTTTGGCGGCACCCTTAGTTGATTTCACGGCACTCTTTGGTGCCGCGGCACACCGGTTGGGAACCACTGGTCCTGAGGGTCTGCTCTACTTGACCCAGTGACACTCTTGCTCAGGATGAAGCTCACTAGTTGATCACCCGGGCGTGGGCGCATCAACGTCCTTTCCTTCTTCTCCCAACCTCCTTCAACCTCCTCCTCCTCCTCCTCCTCTTCTTCCTCCTCCTCCTCCGAGAGTCTCGTTCTAACAACACCAACATCTGCACAAGTCGTCCCGGCGCCCATCAACCGAACCAAACGGTGAAGTGCCCCCCTCTCTTTCTCTCTCTCTCTCTCTCTCTCTCTCACACACACACACACACACACACACACACACATACACACACAAACTGAATGAGGAAATAGTGAGTGCAAAAACTATACAAGTATTTAAGATCAAACTGGATGCTGAAAGATACAAAAGCGGGTAACTACGAGCATAGCTTTCTTCCCGTAAAATACAACTAGGTAAATATGCACACACACACACACACACACACACACACACACACACACACACACACACACACACATTTGAAATATCGCTTTCTTTGTTGCCAAGAAGCCTTGCATCCCCTCGCCCCCATCGAGTTACGAGGCACATTCCGAAGAAATCCCCTCGATCAACGAGTCCTCTGAGGTCGCACGCGCTCTCTCAAGGATCTTGGGGGTCGGACAAGATCTTCCCTGGAGACGAATCAAATCTCCGCAGGAATGAAAATCTGCCAGCTTCTGGCTCTTCTTCATCACCTCCTCCTCCTCCTTTCCCTGTGCCAGACTAGACAATGAATGCAAAGATTGGAAGTCCTCGATCATCAGAAACATAATCACACAGCTATGGACGGCGGGCACTTCCACAAGCTGCATTTGAAGAAGAAGATGAAGAAGAAAAAAGAAGGCGAAGAAGAAGAAAAAGAAAAAGAAGAAGAAGAAAAAGAAGAAGAAGAAGAAGAAGAAGAAGAAGAAGAAGAAGAAGAAGAAGAAGAAGAAGAAGAAGAAGAAGGGAAGAAGAAGAAGAAGAAGAAGAAGAAGAAGAAGAAGAAGAAGAAGAAGAAGAAGAAGAAGAAGAAGAAGAAGAAGAAGAAGATAAGAAGAAGAATAAGAAGAAGAAAAAAGAAGGCGAAGAAGAAGAAAAAGAAAAAGAAGAAGAAGAAAAAGAAAGTGTACGAGTAAGAAGTGTAAGAAGAAGAAGAAGAAGAAGAAGAAAGAAGATGAAGAGGGCGAAGAAGAAGAAGAAGAAGACGAAGAAGAAGAAGGCGAACAGGAAGAAGAAAGAAGAAGGCGAAGAAGAAGAAAAAGAAGAAGAAGAAAGAAGTGTACGAGTAAGAAGAAGTGTAAGAAGAACAATAACAACAACAACAACAACAACAACAACAAAGAAAATAATTTAGCGGAAGCGCAATTACAAAGAATCTGCATCAGCTGAATACAAGGAGTAATTACATGTGTTTATATGACTCACCTTGGCCTTGGATCCTTTTGTCTGTGTGTGTGTGTGTGTGTGTGTGTGTGTGTGTGTGTGTGTGTGTGTGTGTACACGCGTGTGTGTGTGTGTATGTGCACGCATGTGTACTTTTCACGCAAACTTAGAAATGGGCACACTGTCCACATCCATTACTCGTAGATATCATCAACAACTACCTTACAAGGAAGTCCTGAGGGCGGTTCTCCCAATATGGTCGCCCCTCCACCTACCTCCCTCTCTCTCTCTCTAAAAAAAAAATCTGGGGCATTCACACTAATTAGACATCGAAATCCAACTAGCAACATGGTCTAGAATTCTAGATCTATTAAGACCGTGACCAATCGTTAAGTGGTAAAAGCGATGTTTACTTGTTTCCCACAGCAGCAAACAGCATCTCCTCCACCGTTAATTGTTCTTTTTTTCCAACGAAATTCCTACTCTTAACCACGTCATGCGGTTTTATCATCTTGTTCTTGTTCTCTTGTATTTATCTCGTTTTATATATTTTTTTGTTCTTAAGATAATTTTTAAAAAATAACGACTTTAATTTTAATTCGTGAGAAGACCGATGTTGAAAGAGGCGACGAAAACGTTTCACACGTATCGATTTTTTGCCGTGCGCCGTCCACGACACGACGTCGAACTCTCAAATAACCACGAGTGTCTATGGACGCTCTCACACGTCACAACGACGACCACATATGAAAACGTCCATAGACACCCATGGTTCTTTGAGTGCACGACGTCGTGTCGTGGACGGCGCACGGCCAAAAGTCGGTACGTGTGAATCGAGCCTTAGTGTCATCGTTGTTGTCGTCTAAAGTCCCAAAACGTAGCGCGTGACACGTCTTCATGTGAAAACTGACGTAAATTCATCACTGAATAAAAATGTCTGGTATCCATTAACTGGGCTACCACCAGTTTTGGGGCTGTAGCCCCCCCCCTCTCCCCACCACCACCACCTCCAGTCCCTGGCAACTTCCAAGGACCCCTTAAGAAACCCCTGGGGCCCTCGACTGAAAATCATTCCCGTAAATAATGACTTAGTTTCTCACACCATTGACCGGAAGAATTGAGACCTCAAGACAATGGAACTCGTTCGCCACTGCGTTCTCCCTCCCCCTCCCCCGCACCTCCTTCCCTTCCCCAGCTACCATTAACAAGATGAACAAGACATTGTGAACACCTGGTACGAAGTTGGGTTTTCTTTTAACACAAATTCTCGTCGAAGGGAACTGTAGCCGATGGAGGTAGTGTCTTGGTCACAAAAATTCCAAGTCCAAAGAGTTAATGGTCAACAGAAGTCTATTGTGCCTCGTGGATCACAAAGACTTTTGGACTATTCGGTGAGTGTCGGCTCTTCGCCAACCAAAAACCTTGTGACCACGAGATGCTAACTGCCGAAATTGAGAATCCAGATCACTGTTGAGTAATTCTGTGCACTCGGCCGCACGAGCCATCAACCCAGGGCTGCAGCAATTGCCGTCTTCAACACGGTGACTCTGAACAGTCTTTGTTTTGGCTAAGATCAGACGATTCTCATCACCCTTGTGGGTGGACTCGAGGGGGGGGGGAGGAGGGGACGGGGGTCGAAACGGATCACCAGTCCCTCACCCCTCGACAAGCTGAATAAAACGACGCGTCCTTTGTGAGAATAACATTCCTACACGAGTTGATGCCGCGATGAAGGGTCGAAAGATTCCACAGACGTCTGGCGACACGCTGGTCGAGGAAGTGGGGGGAGAGGAGAAGGGAGGGGGAGGGGGAGGGGGGGAAGGAGTCTTCTGCAATGCACCCTCCGATGGAACTGCCCCCAACCTGTGTACCGGACGGCACCTCGCACACCGAGGGCAAGAACTGGAGGGACGGGAGGGGACACTCATACACGTGCGAACTGATTTATATTTAAGATTTCACTCTGGCTAATTTCGAGTCGATGGGCCGGGCGATTTCATTCAGCTTGGAAAGTGATTACTGACATCCCTACGGACTAGTCACGGAATATTCTTTATGCATGTGGAGATTCGTCTCAGGGAAACTAGCGTTGTTACTGCCGACAAAACATTTTAACATTTATTCCTCTATTATATAACAGTTGCTCCAGTACCAACAAAGGTGACGGGGGCGTCTCAAGGGGAAGAGTGTATATCAGTCCCCTTGCAGCTACTGACGGAGGAGGAGGAAGAGGAGGAGGAGGAGGAGGAGGAAGAGGAGAAGGAGGAAGAGGAAGAGGAGGAGGAGGAAGAGGAGGAGGAGGAGGAGGAGGAAGAAGAGGATCTGTAGCAGTGAGTTGTCGAGTGACAGAAGGCAAGCCGAGCGGCACCAGGCCCGCAACCGACGACGACGACGACGACAACGACGACGACGACGACGACAACGACGACGACGACCGCGCAAGCAACGCCATCTACGCGGTGCAAAGACGAAATTGCGATGATGAATGGCAGAAGAGATGTCAAGGGAGGTGGAGGGGGGGAGGGGAAAAAGGAGTGGGGTGGTCCGGCCAAATTACTGGACGGTGGAGAAATATGAACAGAGATTAGAAGCCCCGTCTGGAGGAGCAGGTTGAGGGGCAGGAGAAGACGAAGGAGAGGAGAGAAGAGGGGAGGAAGAGAGGGCGGAGAGGAGAGGGGGGAAGGAGAAGAGAGGAAAGGAGGAGGGTACCAAGAGGGGCAGAGTAAGAATATGATTAAGGAGGAGGGTAATTTTAAGGAAGGGGAAGAGTGCCACAGGAAACGAGCAAGGAGGAGAGCGAGGTGAAACTGCCCTTGTAGGGCAATGAAGAGGGTGGAGGGGGAGGGAAAGGTGGAGGGAGAGGCAAAGGTGGAGGGGGAGATGGAGGGGGAAGGGGAGGTGGAGGTGCAGGGGGAGGGGAAGGTGGTGGGGAGGGGAAGGTGCAGGGGGAGGGGAAGGTGGTGGGGAGGGGAAGGTGCAGGGGGAGGGGAAGGAGAATGTGGAGGGGGAGGTGGAGGGGAAGTGGAGATGATATAGAGTAGTCTGAGCTCGGATAAACGAGAAAACGCGGGGCCGGTGAAAAACGAGAGGGCGGAAGAGAAGAGAAGGAGGAAGGAAAAGAGATGAGAGAAGGAGGAGGAGAGGAGGGGGAAGGGGGTAAGGGAGAGGGAGGAAGATAATGAAAGAGGGAAAGAAGAAGAGGGAGGGAAAGGAATAAGGAGGGAAAGGAGGAGAGGGAGGGAAAGAAGGAGAGGGAGGGAAAGAAGAGGGAGAGAAAGGAGAGAGAGGGAGGGAAAGATGAAGAGGGAGGGAAAGGAGAGAGAGGGAAAGGATAGGAAGGGAAAGGGTGACGTGAAGGATGAATTCAGGTGGAAGGCGAAGGATGAGGACGGGAGGACGGCGGGCGGAGGCTGGCGTCCGCAGTTCAAGGCTGAGGTTGGCGAAGAACGATAAAAGGCTTCGAGTTTCACCACAACCACAACCCCCGCGCCACGACGACGACGACGACGATGACCACCACCACCTAGTCCACCACTACCACTACCACTACCACTACGATGACCCGGTCATCTGCTGCACCTCCTCATTCCGGACAACCGCCACCTGCATCACCTCCTCTTCCTCCTCCTCCTCCTCCACGACAGTGGTCGTCGTCGTCGTTACTTGCAGACTCCTCCTCCTCAACTTGGTGACTCAACGAACGGAATTTTATCGAGTCCATAAGACTCTATTCTGCTCAGGGACGAGGAGGAGGAGAAGAAGAAGAAGAAGAAGAAGAAGAAGAAGAAGAAAAGAGGTAAAAGAAGAAGAAAAAGAAGAAGAAGATGATGATGATGATGATGATGATGAAGGACAACAACAACACTATACTGAAAGTGTTCACTATGGCTCTGCCGTTCGGGTCCTGTCTTCTCTTGCCTTCCTCCCCTTAGCATGCGGCCACCCTCTTCCGCCTCCCAGCCGCCGGAGAGGCGGCGGCGGCTGGCAGGGCTGCGGCCGCCGAAGTTAGACCACGACACTGTTCTTCGGCTCTCCCTCGAGCACCGTTCTCTCTCCAATAGACGAGGTGCTACTCCAGCTGTCATGAGCGTTACTCCAGCTGTCACAAGAAGGTAAACTCTGGTTCACCACTAGTTACTACTAACTACGTTCCTCCACCTCTTCCTTAAGCTTTCCATCCACTTGTCAAGGGAACAAGAAAGGGTACCTCCTAGTAATGGTGTTAGTGTGGGTAGCGGGTGGTTGTGGTAGTGGTGGGCCTGCGAGCCGAACGTCGGAGGGAATCAACTCCCCCAACTGTTCGTCTTCAAACCCCATCACCCCACCTCACTTCCATACAGAGGAGCAGCCCTGAGGGCTGGTATTCGGTCTCTGACCTAATATCTCCAACCAGCTTCAGCTGATCTTAACTCACTCTCTCTCTTTCTCTCTTTAATGGGGAGAGTTGACAACCGGAACTGCTCACTGTAACACAGATTCTCTACAATACAACAGTGACATCCAACTTTTCGTCTCGGAGAGATCTACTGGAGGACCCGAGGACTGATGCTGGTTCATGTGGTGCTGCGGGGTTTCCAGCTCATATAACGTGAAGTAACAATCATGAACACCCCCCTCCCCCTTCGACACAGTTAAGAGGAAAAAGAAAAAGAGGGGGACGATGAAGAAGAAAACGAAGAAGATGAAGAAGGCGTAGAAGAAGAAGATTAATAACAAGAAAACGAAGAAAAAGACGAAGTCGGAGAAGAAAAAAGATAAAGAAGATGAAGAAAAAGAAGACGAAAAAGAAGATGAAGAAGAAAAAGAAGACGAAAAAGATTAAAGAAAAAACGTACAAGAAGATTAATAACAAGACGAAGAAAAACACAAAATCGGAGAAGACGAAGATGAAGAAAAAAGATGAAGATGATGATGAAGAAAAAGAAGACGAAGAAGATGAAGAAGAAGACGAAGAAGAAGAGAAAGACGAAGAAGATGAAGAAGAGGAAGAGGACTTCCGGAGCCGTTGCACGAAATTTGACCCATTTAGATTTTTTTTTTCTCTCGCACAAGACGAGTGTAAGTGGAATACTGGCAATCTTAATCTGATTAAACCCAACACGTGTTCAGCTCCCCAGGGAAGTGCGACCTCGAGGGGCTGGCACTTAATCCTCAGACCGGGTCAGTGAGTCACTTTTCCTTATGGTCCCGCCTGGATACTGTTGGCGGTTTCCTGGAGGCCGCGGGTCTTCTGCGAGAGAGACCAGGGGCAACGGAGTGATGGGTTGTGGTTGAGTTTCCACCTCAAACACTTCCGTGCAGGGGAGTTCTTTATCATTTTTATTCTGGCTACCGCCACGCTATTCTATACAATTGTATATTGCTCTCTCGGTAGCAAAGGCCTTACGAGAATGAATTGATAATTTAATTAATAAAATAAATAAAAACAAGGAAAGTTGGCAAAGTGCCGAAGGTTCAATCTAATCAACGTCCATCCAAGCCTGTTTTCTTGCTTACTCGCTTCCGCCACAGATAACCCCCCCCCCTCGTATCATGTATCTAATGACACAGGATCAAACCAGAGAGCCAGTGGAGCGGGATAAGGGCGGGAGGGGGGGGTGGGGGGGAGTGGAAGAGCCGTGCCCTTGGCGGAAAGAAAAAACCCCGAAGTTTTTATTTTTTCATCTTCTTTCCTTTTTTTTTTTCTTTCTTTTTTTTTCTTTCGTGGTTTGCGTGGCTGATACCCGCCCTAACCTTATCCTTGCCGGTGGTCTGGAACAGTTCACGTGAACGCAGGAGACGGTTATGGCCACGGTATGATGACAATGAAGTGATGGTACCCGGAGGAAGCCGAGATCGCTTCCAAAGTGTCCACGGCGATCGGCGGTTTCAGCCATTCCACCGCAGATCAGGACTTGTGTCCTGGTTGTCTCCAGGTGATTTTATTCACCCGAAGGAACCCACCCCGACCACGCTACACAACGAAAGTCGCTGTTACCAAAAATGTACATCAATTCCAGATGCCGCCAGGCCATCTGATTTAGCTGAAGGTAACCCGATGGATGCACTTTCAACTTCAACAACGTATCTCTTTTGTCTGCTGCCACATCTCGCCTTTGTCACTTTTTTGGCGCAATATCGACCCTAAGGAAAGAAACGCTGGTTATCACCGACGAGATACTACAAAGGTTAACCTCTGGTTAACCCTCTCAGTGCTCCTCGGGGCTTTAAACCACGAGAGAAGCCCTTGGCGAACGGGCTAGTTTCAAGCCCATTACTGCTAAACCCTCATCGAGATGGGCTAACGACCCTTTTGTCGCCCTCCGACTGACGTCATACTATTAAGTTCCCCGGTAGACCCCCCTCCATCCCCTCCCCCGTCTCCCCCCACCACCCCGGGGAAGCGAGACGATTCGCCTAAATTTCTAGGAATTAGAGTGCAACTTAGTCTAAGCTCCCCCCCCCCAACACTCCTCCCCCCACTCCCACCACGAAAGTAGTCATTCCTCTTCGTCTTCATCTTCTTCCTCCTCCTCCTCCTCGACCTCGTCGCCTCCTCCTTCTCCTCCTCCTCCAACTCTGCAACCTCCACCCTGCTCCTTAGTCAAGGCCAAGAGAAAGATCGACTTCATCTCGAGGAAGCGGGAAGACAACACACACACAAACACACACATCCACACACACATACACACACACACAAACACACACATCCACACTCACATACACACACACACACACAAACTTAAGCGCATGCACACACACACAAACAGGCTTGCTCTTGTCGTGGTATCGCCCTGGCCTACTAACTTGGCAGTCTTGAGATCGGTCCCGGCACAGAACTCTGTGCGTGTGTGTGTGTAAAGTCACAGCATTACCCATAGATCGGGAGCACATACGAGCTCTGAGCTCTCAACCGGTAGGGCAACAGCTGTCAATCCCGAGTCCAGCACGTGGTCCGAGCCCGCAGGGAGCGCCATCTCACGAGGTGAGTGTCAGGGCTTGATCCATGTCTCCCTGCACCAAACGATGTAAATATAGCTTTGCAGAATATCTATTTCTGTATATATTTAGCTTTTATTTCATCTACATCGTTCCTGGTCAAGTGTTCAAGTCTTAAGGGCCATTCAAACGGTCAAACCCGGTTTGTCAAACGAGTGTTTGAAGTGATGCTTGACCGTGTGAATGGGGTATTTGGTTGTCAAACACGTTTGTCAGACTTGTTTGAGAACCCCATTCACACGGTCAAACAACATTTCAAACACGTTTGACAAACCGGGTTTCACCATTTAAATGGCCTTCTAGCTACAACGTCCAATTAATTGGCTCAGGCAATCGCTAAACAACTTTCTTCAGCTTTAGAGAGTTCTTCCCAAGCCCCATAGTTACGAGGCAATGGCTGCACATCTGTCTTTATTGTGATTTGAAAATTATAACTTTAGTCTCGCTCCCATGATACTTTATTTCCTTTGCGTGACCTCTAGACGTTGGCGGACTCGTAAAAAAAAAATAAAAAAAAAACTAATAATAATAATATATATATATATATATATATATATATATATATATATATATATATAATAGTAATAATAATAATTTGAAAAAAATCTGAAAAATCCTTTGGAAAAAAAAATGGCAATTACATCAAGTCCTTAAACGCCTTAAACTCTCTCTCTCCTTCCCTTCAAGGCCGTTCCCCTTTTGCAACGAAGAGAAAACCTCAAAATTTCTTAAAACGAGGTAAATGTCACGAGGTGGGTGTCAACTCTTAACCCAAGGTAACCTACTTCGGTGATCATGTCCTGGCTTAGGGGCAAACAATGTTTTTGTAGACCTACAGAAGGAGGTTATGTGTGTGTGTGGGGGGGGGGGACTCCGGTCTGAAGAGAACCTTTACTGATCGTGACCCCCTTCCCCTCCCCCCCCCCAGCCGGGAGTCATCGTCTGTTCAGTTGACGTCGTTAACCAGAAGAAAATAGATTAAGTGCGTCGCCGACGGCACTTCACTCGTGCTCTCTCTCTTCCGGCGACCGCGTACTCCGCCACAGCGAGCGAGGCGCAGCCGCTGTCACGTGGAAATCCACAAAGATGACGTGAGAGCCAGAACCTGTGGTGATCATAAGAGTCTGTTTTGAGCTTTCGCCAAGTGCTCCTCATAAGCTCCTCTATTCTCGATTCCGCCAGTCGATTTCATTCAGTTGAACCTGACCCCTTTGGTAGCATTACGTTAGGTCTTAAATTGTGACACTGGCAAATTTCCAATTAGCTTCCGCTATCAGGAGGCTAGGACGGTGCCTTTTACAGAGGACTTTGTAGCGTGGAACTGAATGAACCATGCCCTTGGTCCAACTCGCTGGCGGCAAGACTCGTACTGCCGTCATCTCGAACCTCCGCCACAAGGAGCGACGCTCTATCTCGTTCGGCCTACGAGTTATATTTCCACAAAGTTTCATATATATATATATATATATATATATATACTTTTTCACGTTTCGTTTTACATTCAGCGTGGACCAGCGATGGTAAAAAAGACTTGTAGAAGCTTAATTTGGTGTTGCTAGATAGTGCTTGAAAGAAATTCTCACACCTCAAAATACATTACCACTACACTTAAGAAATAGTTCTCATTTACAGTGGTATTTCAGTGATAGTGGCGTATTCAATGGTAGTATTAGTGGTGGTATTCTAGTGGCAGTGACCTATTTAAAGGTAATGGTGTGTATCTAGTGGTAATATTTTGGTATTTAATAGTGATTTAAGAATACTATGTGGTGTGGAAGTGGAGTAACAGATGGTGGAGGGGAAGGGGGGAGAAGGCAAGATGGTGGAGGATGGTGGTGGTGGTGATGTTGGTGTTAATGGTGATAGTGATGATGGTGATGGTGAAGTGATGATGATGGCGGAGATGTGATGATGGTGGTAACGGAGTGATGCTGATTGGAACAGTGATAGTGGTGGCAGTTGATGGCAGTTGGTGGCAGAGCAATAAAAGCAGATAGCGTTGTCAGTGATGGCCATCGGGGTGAAAGTTGACTGGCCTGGGCGAACAATGGTCTAGATTAAAGTGGCTGAAGTGACCAAGGCCAGCAGCAAGAACCCCCCCCCCCCACACACACACTCCACCCCACCCCCAGTAGGGGAAGGGAGGAGTAGTGTCAAGGATCGTAACGGTGCAATTTGCCAATTAAGAAGACAACAAATCTTGGGAATGTAAGGATAAAATGTTGCAAACCGGTTGAGTGGCGACTGTGTTGATTAGCTCTCTCTCTCTCTCTCTCTCTCTCTCTCTCTCTCTGTGTGTGTGTGTGTGTGTGTGTGTGTGTGTGTGTGTGTGTGTGTGTGTGTGTGTACCGTCACATCATTACCCATGGGTCGGTCTATATACGAGCTCTGAGCTCTCATCTGAAAGGGTAACAGCTGTCGATCACCACATGATCCAACACCGCTGTGAACCACACACACACACACACACACACAATATATATATATATATATATATATATATATATATAATATATATATATATATTGAACAAAGCGGGTACAAATACACGGCGCCGACTGCAAGGGTGGTGGAATTCGAGAAAGAAAAATAATAACAATAACAATAATATTATGTTGGACTTCTGGTCGTAGTAGTACAAACTTCAACAAATATACACGATTAATTAAGAATTATAACTGCGCTACACATTATGGCAACGAAAAGCGAGTCAAGTTAATCGTCTTTCACAACACCGAGAACGGCAAAAAGAACGGGTCACTGTATCTGCCTGAGACAGTCGGCTTTGGCTTCATCAACACAACGCATAAAGTAATATAAACAATATACATACCCGCACTTTCTCCGCGTTTTACGGTTGCAGTATCATGTCGTTATGTGATATTATTTAACCGGTAGGGTAAGGGAGGAGAGACAACTGCAGAAGAACAAGACAGACATCCCAAGCATCCATGTTCCTACGCGGCGTCGTGGGACTTTGCATCGACGACATGACGCAATAACGTCGACAATTTCCTCTTCCCACCGTGAGAAGTTTTCCAATTGACTTGGCGCTACTTCTCATCACTTGACCTCTGTGGTCTGGCTGACGGCAGATGATATAATTCAGATGGGGATGACACATTCGAATATTTTCTTTTATACGGTGACGACAAACTATTTCTGTTCATTTTCCTGGTATTAGCCCCTCCCTCTCAGTAGCCAAGGTAGGATGGGAAGAGGAACAGAGGAGTACGGGAGAAAAGGGAAAGAGGAGGAAGAGGAGGAGCAAGGAGTGGGGGCGGGAGAGGATGAGGGAGGGGAGAAAATAAGGTAAAGGATAGGGGAGGAGGAGGGAGAGGGGGAGAAGGAAAGTGAAGAAAATGTAGGAGGAGAAAGAGGAGGAAGAAGAAGAGATACTCAATTTATCTTATACGATTGGCACATTTCCCCTTTCTCTCTGGCCAAACGATTTTATTCAACTGTTGGCAACCCCTCGGGGTATCATTAGAGCAGCAAAGTAACCTTAGCACACCGTAAGGATATTCAATATTAACAAGAGCCAGTATAAACACTGGGGTAAAGGAGGGCGCTGTCCAGGCCAGTAGTAGGGTGCTTTGTGCAAGGTTGGGTGCTCGGGGGGTGGGGGGGGGAGGAGGAGGAGGAGCAGGAGGAGGAGGAGAATTTGCTACCTCCTCCTCCTCCTCCATATACGAACACATTCATCCATTTATTCACTTAGCTTGCTCCTCCTCCTCTTCCTCTTCTTCCTCCTCCTCCTCCTCCGCCATTTGACCATTTACTAATTAAGTACCTTCGCCACGATCGTGTACTTAGAAGTCTATTCGTTAACTGCCGATTCTATAGCATTAATTCAAATTTTCTATTTGCAAGGCTGATGTGGGTAGATTGTCTCACACGCTGCCGGTGCAAACCAACGCCAAGATGAGAAAATGAGAAAGAGAGAGAAAAAAAAAAAAAAAAAAAAAAAAAAGACATGACACGTATAGGTCCTCTATCTCTCTCTCTCTCTCTCCTCTCTCTCTCTCTCTCTCACACACACACACACACACGCAAGCACACACAAGATCGGTCATATACGAGCCTTGAGCTCTCTTCCGGGAGGGAAATAGCTGTCGGTCACGAGTCCAACACGTGATCCAAGACCATGGTGAATCGCACACATTTACAACTACCTCCATTTATCATATTGGTGGATGTCCGTATTGTACGTCTTTAGGTCGTAAATTTACGATGTGATGCCGTGTCTTAAGGTCTCACGGTCAGTCACCACCAACTGCCTTAAGGCGTTATCATATTGGGATTTTTTCCTTCGACTGCTGGAGCAGATTTGCAGCCCGCAGCTTTCGGGAAGGAATTTGATATGCTGGAGAAAGGTTACTGTCCTCCAGCATATTAAATGACATTTTCATGTATAAAAAAAAAAAAAAAAAAAAAATAATAATAATAATAATAATAATAATAATAATAATAATAACGATAATAATAATAATAATGCCACAGTTTTTTTACGGCGGTAAAATTGTTGGAGGTGGGCGGTACCGCCGATGAATCGGTTGGAGGAAAAATAGCCCAGTGTGATAACCCCTTTTAGTGGAGGCAACGGTACAGACGCTCCGCCGATTGCATATCTGACTCTATCGGAGTCTTTCTTCGCTGCTGTGCTAACATTAGCGGGTATTTGGTCTCTCGTCCTCAAGATTACTCGGAATACTGACGTTATCGACCCTATGTCCCACACCGTCAACTTGGTGACGAAGAAAAATAAATGACGAGATGTGAAGATCGGACAAAAGGGTGTCTCTCACGTATTATCTAGGGACGCCCTATGGGGGGGAGGAGGAGGAAGATAAGGAGGAGGAGGAGGAGGCTAAGGAGGAAAGGAAGAGGAGGAGGAGGAAAGGAGGAGGAGCAGGAGGAAAGGAGGAGGAGGAGGAGGAGGAGGAGGAGGAGGAAAGGAGGAGGAGGAAAGGAGGAGGAGGAGGAAAGGAGGAGGAGGAGGAGGAGGAGGAGGAGGAAAGGAGGAGGAGGAGGAGGAGGAGGAGGAGGAAAGGAGGAAAGGAGGAGGAGGAGGAGGGGGAGGGGGACGTTTGAGACAAGGAGAGGGCAGTCCCGCGAATGCCGGGTAAATGGCAATGAGCACAGCCGAGAAGGCACGCGGGGGAGGAGGGGGAGGGGGGAGGGGGAGTCAGTGTAAGAAGGGAGGGAAGAGAAAACAAATAAACAAAATAAATAAATAAATAAATGAATAGATAAATAAATAAATAAAGGAAATGGTGCAGAGTGCTGATAATGACAGGAGGAGGAAGAGGAGGAGGAGGAGGAGGGGGAGGAGGAGTATTCCCCTGTGCCGTGCCATAGATCTCTTGGAAAATAAACATTCAGTTTCTGTCAGGGCTCTTTCAATCCTCAGCTAGTGGTAGTAGTAGTAGTAGTAGTAGTAAAGTTGACGTGGAGGAGTTGAAGGTGGTGGAGATGGAGGAAGGAAAATGGAGAAATAGGGAGGAGGGATAAGAGTGAGGGAGAAGAGGGGTAGAAGATGGGAAGAGAGGGAAAGAGGAGGAGGGGAGAAGAGGAGGGGGAAAGGAGGAAGAGGGGAGAAGAGGAGGGGAGGTGCAGGGAGATTTGGACGAGAAGGGAGAGGAGGTGGGAGAGGAGGGAGAGACAAGAGAAGAAGCGAGAGGGGAGGAAGAGGAGGAGAGAAAGGAAAATAGGGGAGGGGAGGAGGACAAGGACGAGGAGAAAAAGGACGAGAAAGAGTAAGAAGAAGAGGATGAGGAAGAGGAGTAAGGGGAGATGGAAGAGGAGGAAGGGGAGGAGAAGGAAGAGGAAATGGAGGAGGAGGAAGAGGAAGAGGAGATGGAAGAGGAGGAAGAAGAGGTGAAGGAGGAAAAAGAGGATGAAGAAGGAGGAGGAGGAAGAGGAGAAGGAAGAGCTGGTGTATGAAGATGCAAATTCCGGAGAGCCACACACCGAGGCAATTCGAGTCACGTCCGCATTTGCTCTGTGTGTCTGTGTGTGTGTGTATATGTGTGTGTGTGTGTGTGTGTGTGAGAGAGAGAGAGAGAGAGAGAGAGAGAGAGAGAGAGAGAGAGAGAGAGAGAGAGTACATGTATTTACCTAGTTGTGATCACAGGAAAGGACCAACGTTCGTGGAGTCCCGTCTCCTATTCTCCAGTTTATTATACCTAGTCTCATATTCAGGTAGAGCTCCAACTTAATCTATATCCATGATTTACAATTATTATACCTAGATTTCCTTCCAGGAAGAGACAAGAAAAGAGGGAGGGAGGGAGGGAGGGAGGGGTGGTGAATGGGAGTGGAGTATGTGGGGATGACATGGTGGGAGTGGATTTATGCCTTTGGCTTTTGGCCACCTCCCTTGTAAGGAGGAAAACATTGGTAAAGTATGTAGCCTTTTTGGACGAACCCTCTGTCTGTCTGTCTGTCTGTCTGTGTGTGTGTGTGTGTGTGTGTGTGTGCGTGTGTGTGTGTGTGTGTGTGTGTGTGTGTGTGTGTGTGTGTGTGTCTGTGTGTGTGTCTGTGTCTGTGTGTGTGTGTGTGTGTGTCTGTGTGTGTGTGTGTGTGTGTGTGTGTGTGTGTGTGTGTGTGTGTGTGTGTGTGTGTGTGTGTGTGTGTGTGTGTGTGTGTGCGCGTGCGTGTGTGTGTGCTTGTGCTTGTTTGTCCTTGGACATGCCACGAAGCAGCACTGGAGCAGCCATCTTCGGGGATCGGCCAGGGAATAAACGCCACAGCCTAACGAGGCGTCGGACGGTAATCCACAGGGCCGAGACACACGACCCTTTGATGCTGGCTTTCGCCGGGCGATTTTATTCACACGAAGTTAGAACTCTTGTAGTTGGGTAGGGATGGTCATTCCGCCTTAACCCATTCAACTCCGATGACAAGATGTCTTGTCATTTGGTCAAATAAAACAAAAAATCATAAAACACCAAAATGTTTGATCAAACACCAGAAAAATATGACGTCAGTCCTCGCTTCGCTCGCAGCGAAGCGAGGATTGACGTCATATTTTTTCTGGTGTTTGATAAAACATTTTGGTGTTTTATGATTTTTTGTTTTATTTGACCAAATGACAAGACATCTTGTCATCGAAGTTGAACGGGTTAAGAGGTTATCTAACTGGGTTCCCATGAGCCTCACTAGCTCCAACAGTTGAGAGTTCGTTTGAGTAAAAACGACTTCGGTTACATTATAAAAAAAAAATAATCTCCAAATATAGAATTATCTTTCCGTCATATATAGCAAAAATAATGATGAACTACGAGACTGTAATTCTATGCGAATGTTAGACCTACTGTTGACCTGTTCTTAGAGAAATCTGAATTTCTGAAACCCTAAGTGCTATTCTAGTTGTTCGAATGGAAGTTGAAGGCTGGACGTGGGAGGAAAAATTCCCCTGTGTGATAACTCCTTCAACCTTCCTGTCACTTGATAAACCGTCCCTGTCGCTTGATAAACAAGTCTCCTTCGATATTCCACCCCGGTTAACTTGAGGTCGTTTACCACTCTCCCTCCTATCTGATGCCGTTCCTGAGAACGTCCCCTACGCGTCTCCTTGCCATGAGTCAAGTCTTCGGCGCGATATCGTCTCCAAATATAGAAACGCTGGATATCAGTGACGAAAAACAAAACGTTCAGGTCTGAAGATTCCTGAGGCCAGCCCTTTGGTCTTAAAATAGACCCGAGGTCTAAAGAACCAAATCCCCCCGGGGAGTCTCGTAGACAGACCCCCTTTCTGAAGCCGACCCTGAAGCCGCCAGCCAGCCCACTTTATTTGGCGCATCTGACCATCTGCCACCACAAAGCCCCCGTGACTCAGCCCCCCCCCCCCCCCCGGTGGCGTTTCCGAATACGGAAGAACTGGTTTATGTGCGGACGCCGTCACCACGGCGACCGACCGATCCACCTAAGGACTACGAAGTTCTCTCAAGTGACTAAAGGCGTATCACACTGGGCTATTTTTCCTCCGACTGCTGGATCAGATTTCCAGCCCGCAGTTTCCGGGAAGGTGTCTGATATGCTGGAGGAAAAATATTTTCCTCCATCATATCACATAACATTCGACAGTACGCGTTTTTGTTGATAAAATAAAATAGTTTGCCATGGTGATCTGACGGTGGAAAAAGTTCTGGAGGTAGGCGGCACCGCCGATGAATCGGAGGTTGGCGGAAAGATAGCCCGGTGTGATAACTTCTTAACCGACGAACTTTGCGATAACTAACCATTTTATCAAACGAGCTACATAAAATCACTTGTAGCCTGACTTGTCGCCATACTAATCGAGGGAAACAAGACAAAATGCTGCACTATGTCACACACACACACACACACACACACACACACACACACACACACACACACACAAACAACAAACATGTATGTATATTCATAATGTACGTTTGTATGCAATGATGACACTATAAACGCGTTTAGAAATGCATGAGAAACAGCCAGGAAAATTACACTAATGAAGCAGAACACATTTGTATAATTGCATCATCAGTGCATATTACTAAGCACTGAAGATCTTATTATACGAAAGAGAGCGTTGTGCATCCAAGATAAAAAAAAGAGAGAGATTGAGAGAGAGAGAGAGAGAGAGAGAGAGAGAGAGAGAGAGAGAGAGAGAGAGAGAGAGAGAGAGGATACGCAATATCGTGCATGTTGACGGCGGGAGCCCTGGGTACAATCCTAATCGCCCTCTTTTGTACATCCGTCGTGGCATAACGGTACCGTCCTCGCCTCATGAATGCACGCCTTCGGCTATCCAGCGCCACCGTTGCGGCCTATTGCTGGCGCCAGCAAATTCACCCACATGCGTTATTGGACTCGAAAAGTTAAGACAGTACCTTAACCAAAGGGAACATGGCGGTCGTTATATCAAGTTCTGGCTACTGTCGCCAGGTGATTTTATTAAGCGCATTGAACTTGCAAACATCATCTGCCGCATCCGGCCCCGCCGCATAGTGTGACACCGGTATCATGGTTCGAACCGCAAGGCCTTTTGATAAGGGTTTTCTTGTTACAAGTATATTTAGGGTTCGGGGGAGACGTCTTACAGACACTACCTTTAGCTCTGCTCGTAGCTTTAATCAGCAAGCAGACATGGTAACTCAGTATCTTAGACAGTCCGGCTTGGTGTCTGCTTAAAGGCAAGAGCACAAAATTTAGCCTTCACCAAATTTCTCCCCAAACCCTAAACTCGTTTATATTATATGTATATATATATATATATATATATATATATATATATATATATATTTGTGTGTGTATGTGTGTGTGTGTGTGTGTGTGTGCGTGTGTAAAATGTAACGAGTCTAGATTTCTACTAGATTACACAAGTGTTTCCTACAACTCTCAGAGAGAAAGAGAGAAAGAGAGAAAGAGAGAAGAAGAAGAAGAAGAAGAAGAAGAAGAAGAAGAAGAAGAAGAAGAAGAAGAAGAAGAAGAAGAAGAAGAAGAAGAAGAAGAAGAAGAAGAAGAAGAAGAAGAAGAAGAAGAAGAAGAAGAAGAAGAAGAAGAAGAAGAAGAAGAAGAAGAAGAAGAAGAAGAAGAAGAAGAAGAAGAAGAAGAAGAAGAAGAAGAAGAAGAAGAAGAAGAAGAAGAAGAAGAAGAAGAAGAAGAAGAAGAAGAAGAAGAAGACTTGGCATCCACAAGTTTCCACTGGGAGGGAAATCGAACAATCTCAACTCGGCACAGTTTCGGTATAGGTTGGCGACCCAACCACGGTCCCAGGGACACCAGGCGAGGTCCCCGAACCCAGTGACCAAGAGCTCAGAACTCGTTTCCCACAATAAAAGCGAACTCTGGAGACCAAATCCTGTCTTCTGCCGAGAAGGAGCTGCTCGGTGTCAGTGTCATTGAAAGATGCTCGTCGGGACAAAAACGTCTCCATCCTTGCAGTCAGTCACGGCCGCCGGCCCTTGGGTTGCCGGGGCCCCTCGCGTTTAAGGGGGCCCTAAGGGGTTAGGGGGTCTCTCTAAGGGGTTAGGGGGTCTCTCCAAGGGGTTAGGGGGTCTCTCCAAGGGGTTAGGGGGTCTCTCTAAGGGGTTAGGGGGTCTCTCTAAGGGGTTAGGGGGTCTCTCCAAGGGTTTAGGGGCCCCAGGGTGTTCTGGACCCTTATGGTGTTTGCGGGCCAAGGGATTTGGGTGCACAAGATTTAAAGGATCCCGAAAGATTTTAGGGGGACCCATGGATTTCTAAGACCCTAAAGGTTTTATGGTACCTCTTAGGGGGACTCCAAGGGCTTAGGGAGCCCAAAGGGGTTTAGTCCCAACACCGGTTAAGAAGTAAATTCCTTTCCCGTGGGTCCCTTCTTACCCCGAATTCGGACACTTGGGGTCCCTTCTTACTACCCCCCCCCCCCAAAGATTTTTTGACATGACAATTATTGACAGTCTGACATGAATTTAGATTTGACTAGGTTAAGTTAGAGTAGGTCGGGTTAAGTTAGGTTAGTTTAAGTTTGGTTAAATTTTGTTTCGTTTCAGTTTAGATTAAGTTAATATGTCACCGCCCACGGGTCGACACCACGAAGGCGGGCGACGCCTGTGATACAACACGCGATGACGCCCACGCCCACCCGCTGGGGGTTAAGTTAACTCTCAAAGGTCAAGTCGAAGGTTACGAACTCACAAAGGTCAGATGTTGCGTTGCATTGGAGAGCTAAATCTGACCCAGAACGTATCACAAACATGCAAACTTATCTTTCGTTGTCATTGCATTAATATTTTTGTTTCTAATGAAAGTTTTCACTTACAAGAGGGCTACTGTATGTAGGAATATGTATAATATATATATATATATATATATATATATATATTTATATATATATATATATATATATATATACATGGCACAAACGCTTATGCCCGTCCCGTGGTAGATAGTCCAAGATGTCGTTTTTTTCTAATGTTTGATATTTACTCTAGGAAAATAAAAACAACGTGAAGAGAAATATAAATAAACTGTACTCGTCATGGTAACAGGGAAAATACGACTGAAAATTTACAACTTATATTTTACTTATTTTATTGTAAGAATGACAACCATTATCATATAATGAACGGCCTGTTCACCTTAATATAAGCACAGCGTTCGTACAATATATATATATATATATATATATATATATATGTATATATATATATATATATACACATATACATATATATATATACACATATACATATATATATACACATATACATATATATATATATACATGTGTATATATATATATATATATATATACACACATATTTTTGCAGAAACCACCGGGAAATTGAAAAAAAAAAAATACCGAACGTTTTCGTCTATTTAGACGAAAACGTTCGGTATCTGTTGTTTTTTTTCAATTTCCCGGGGGTTTCTGCAAAAATATTTTATCACGTGTGTGTTGTGATATATTTGCATCATATATATATATATATATATATGTATATATATATATATGTGTATATATATATATTATATATATATATATATATATATATATATATATATATATATATATATATATATATATTTGAAAGTAAATCAAATAGTACGGATACCTAAACAAATTACTGGCTCTAGCTGCCAGGGCAGAGGCACCACTGAACGATCTCTCTGACATAAACAAATATCGCATAACATCCGACAAGTACCTAGCGACAGGGAGTCTAGTTTAGTAGCCACTAGTTCTAGCTGCAAGTTAACTTAACTAACGGCAAATAAATGTTGACACTAGGATTGAATGGAGGTTGACTAACTTCCCGTTCACATTGGGTAGTTTACAAGTCGCTTTTAAGCATTAGCTGGTACTAAACTAGCCCCGTTTTATATTCAACATATGCACATAAACGGACACGTGCATATTTGTATAATGGAACTGACGGGCGCATCCATGTACACAGAAAAGTGATTCAGAACCCCAAAGGGGCCGCAGACCGCAGACCGCGGGCGGGCGAGCTTTGGCGCGCAACGCCGCTTGTCACTGGTGAAAAGGATCAAAGCTCTGCTTAGTTAGTTTGTTTCAGATGAAATCCCGTTTCTTCCTGTTGAAGCTTCCTATTGTGTCACCAAGGTTCCGTGCAAAACAGAGGTAAATAAATAAGTGAACCAACAAATAAATAAATAAATAAAAGAAGGGCAGCAACGGACGTTTCTGGGGACGACGACGACACGAAGCCATAATGGCGGGGAAAGCAACCGACAATCTTCACCGTAGCGTCATAAACAGTCGGTATCTGGCCCATCCATCACTGCCGTCCTTGCAACTTTTACTCATAACCTCGAAAAAAAGTAAATGGAAAAAAGCCAAAGAACGGAACGTTGCAGTTAATGGAGCAAGCACAAACCGAGAATGTCGACAAAACAACGAGTCGTTGCGCTCTAGAAATGTGAAACTTGGTACAGTCATTATCGTCCGTTTAAATCTCACTCAAAACTACAGAAAACAATATTTCAGTCTTCACTCAAAACCACAGAAAACTCATATTAATCAAACTTGTTTCTTGCGTTTTTTCATTTATTTATCAAAGTTCCCTTATGTTATATGTCTTTGTGAAGGGTACATGTGTAACACAATTATCTTACATCTAGCATTTAGAATTCTCCCTCACAGGTTTTCCCTTCCAAACTTGAAATAATAATAATAATAATAATAATAATAATAATAATAATAATAATAATAATAACAACAATAATAATCGTAATAGTAATAATGATAATCGTAAAATAATCCAAGAACCAAGATGTATCGCACGCCAATGAATACAGCCAGTCATCAGTTTCACATCACGAACAGGAAACAATAAAATCATTTCAGGCACAAAGACTCGTTTCGGAGAAGAATGACAGAATGACACTGCTGATTATTTAGCGGGTCGGTTCCGACTCAGGAGTAGTGGGAGGATTCGGGGGGAGGGGGTTGTGGATGGGTGGTGAATAAACAAGGTTTCTTCTTGAGTTTTATGAAATGTCGATAAGATAAAAGACCTTAAGCGGTAGGGGCCACCGTTGCGATCGAAAAAACAAAGTTGTATTTGTTGAAAAAATAAATAAATATAAAAATGTACTATTACGTCCAACTTCCTTTGTGCGCTTGGACTGCTGCAACAGGTAATAACGGTTGCTGCGGGGAATCGGAAAGAAAAGCGGGATTCGAATTCCACCTAAGTTCCAAGCTCAACGGAGGTTATGAGTCAATAATATAAGCAAATGAATAAATAAATAAACAAGGGCGCAAATCATGCACGAGAACAAGGCCACAGGGAGGGGGAGGGGGAAAGATTTTGATTTTCTGGGGGGGAGGGGGGAGAAGGCCAATCCGGGCACTTTCATCGCCAAGGGAGATGCGCCCGGGGGGGGGGGGGGCAGGTGAAGGCCTGGGGGGGGTGAGGAAACAGGCGAAGGCCTCGGGGGGGGGAGGTGCTACAAAATACACAGTATTGTGCAACTACAGAGAAAAAGACCCTTAACCCATTCAACTCCGATGACAAGATGTCTTGTCATTTGGTCAAATAAAACAAAAAATCATAAAACACCAAAATGTTTGATCAAACACCAGAAAAATATGGCGTCAATCCTCGCTTCGCTGCGAGCGAAGCGAGGATTGACGTCATATTTTTCTGGTGTTTGATCAAACATTTTGGTGTTTTATGATTTTTTGTTTTATTTGACCAAATGACAAGACATCTTGTCATCGGAGTTGAATGGGTTAAATTGTGTTGTTTCAGACGTTCAAATCCATCTCTGGCTATTCTCTCTCCCTCCCTTCCCCCTTATCTTTCTTTGCCTCTCCCTTTATCCTTCTTTGTATTATCTCCCTTTCTCTCTATTCGTGTGCGCGTGTGATTCACCATAGTCTAGGATCACGTGTTGGACTCGTGATCGACAGCTATTTCCCGCCCGGAAGAGAGCTCTGAGTTCGTACATGACCGGTAATACTGTGACCTTACACACACAACTCCCCGCCCTCGAGAGTTGGGGTAACAGCCTGCAGCGCAGCGATACTGAAATTATTTCAGCCCTGGGCGGGATTCGAACCCGGACCGCCGTACTCTACCACCGCGCCACCGAGTCATGTGTATATGTGTGAGTGTGTATTTACCTAGTATTTTGAGGGAAGGGGAGCTTCGCTCGTGGTGTGTGTGTGTGTGTGTGTGTGTGTGTGTGTGTGTGTGTGTGTGTGTGTGTGTGTGTGTACGCGCGCGCAAATTGTACTTGAGTTCGGCTATGAGCAAGCGTCTGCCATTGCAAAAAAGCACGAACTGGACATGGTTTGTTGCAAAACAGTAAATGTGGACACAATGCTAGTCAGAGCCCGAGGCTTTGGTCTATCATCTGCGACGAGACGACAAAGGCCCAACATCAAGCTTGACTATAATAATCGTGACGCCAAAGTTCATTGCTGTGTTCTTGGATACAGTAACAGAACCCAATACACTTTGTACAAAACAAGACGACATCCCACCCTAACAGATGTCGGTCATATAACCCGCGTGCTTTCCCCCCCACCACACCTCTCCCTAACCCTCCATCCCTTAGGTGTGGGGGTGGGGGTGGATGGCAGGTTTATGGGAGTTCGCCTTTATCTACAGCCGCTGTATCCACTGCGGGTCATCTGTGTAACAAAATAGCGTGTGGTCGCTGCCAGGCGTCATTAGTAGCTGGCGGGTAAGCCAGTCATGTTTCTAGTACTCAAAAACAATCATAACGGCTGTGCATTATGTCAGTGGGTCTTGGAAATGTTACCCTCGCTTTGTGGCAATAGTACCATGTTGCCACAAGACGAGTCGAGCTTTTCTCACTGTTCCTAGGCACGAACCGGCGCACTGCGCATGAGCAAATAAAAGAAAATGCGAATACATTTTCAAATTTGTCAAGTTACAAACACGACTAGAATTCTGAGTGAAGCGATATTTTTCCAAATTAATTATAGCTACGCTAGCAAATGAAAATAGCTAGTAAAATAACCTATACACAGAAAAATTAATATACTAGTAATACTGGAAAAAAGTAACATTCAGTTCACGTAAGATACTAGAAGCACCTTCTAGTTAAGTTGGAACATAGAAATAATTTTCTAGTAGGAAAACCGAGATATGTTTCATCTCTCAAGAAATATATGACCCTGTCATAACCTTATCCCCACGCGGGATAAGCGGCATCACATTTCGTACTAAACTTCTCCATATCATGCCCTTTTGCATACTGACCTTTCTTATCTCCTCCTCCTCCTTCTTCAGGCTGCTATTCCCACTATCTTTCCTCATTCACAAATCCGGACAGTCATGCAAAGGTCATGGGGTTCGTGTGGATCTGGTAGATTGGTCTACAACGACTGTAGAATATAACACTGGTCACATGAAGAATTGACACTCCAGAACGCCCACATGAAAAACTGTCACCCTATGAGATCCTACCTGAAGAATTGTCACCCCAGTACGCAGAATATCAACAATGGAATAAAGATTAGGTTAGGTTAGGTTAAATGAGGGTTGTAATGCTTATTGTCATCAACTTATACAACAGAAGAATCGTAAACCCAGGATGGCCTACATGAAGAATTGTCACCTCTTCGAAGTCTGTGGTGACGATTCTCCATGTGATCCTATAACACTCATATATGTGTTTGTGTGTATGTATGAATGCATATAAACTACACAAAGAATACACAATCCGTGTTTATCATATACAGCATATAACAATTACACCAAAATATCGTCCCATACCTTACAGTCAGTGTTCAGTATTTTGTAAGATGGTACATCGCCACGAAGAACCTGCCCTGGTGTGATCACGGGCAAAATTACATTAATTGAACGTAGTCCGAGTTCCTTCTACAGTGCAAAGGTTATTAATGTTTGTAACTGGCTTCACTTCCAAGTACCACACCCTGGCTGGCGTCTTCCGCGAATCTGTGGCAAGCATATTTCATTGCGTCCGACGGTTACGACTAAAATAAATCTATTCGGCCGTAAAAAGACCCCTTCGTGTCGTAAACCCACGACCCAAGGCCGCACGCCGCTTCTGTCGTACCTTTAACAGTGGAGTCGACTGTACAAAAAGCACCACAACTACAGGCTTCGCGCAGAAGTGAAGCAGACTGTACATTGCGCCACACACGGCCTATTTTGAGAAAGCAAATGGAGAATCATGCAAATCTTTGCCACATTAGGCATGGCATACTTATCGAACGAGTTGCATGACGGAAATGCCTGGCATTTTGTGGCTTGTTTATGTCGCGCCATCGTTGTGAATAGAATACGCAAGTCATGCATATCATGCATTCAAGTTTGAGCGAGTAACGCATATGCTATATAGAGCGTGTTGCCAACATGACACCGAATGCATATTAGATATACATTCCCACAGTATTGACCTCAGTAATACCAAAGTAATAATTAATAGTATTAACTATATTACTATATATCTTATCAGTATTTTTGATTTTGCTACCTCCCTTATAAGGTATAGATTACTATATACCTTATCAGTACACTTTTATTACTATCATTATCATAATCAATTGCTTAGCCCATCTTGGCGAAGCCGTTACACTCACTCCTTCAAGTCACCTCAATATCACGTTTGCTTGCTCTAACTGCCACCAGACTTTTTCATTCATCACCTCGGCACCCACTCTGTCACAACAAACGCCTTCTCTCGATTAACTCCTTCAGTGATGCTTTCTCTCTCTCTCTCTCTCTCTCTTTCTGGTTGTTGCCAGGCAATCTTCGCCGTCTCTAAGGTATCCCCTCTTCGGAAGTGACGAGATTGCGCCTTTCGTTTGTGTGGTTGATGCACGAACAAGGCATGCACGGTTTCTCCACAAGAATATCTGTGACAACTATATATATATATGATATATATCTAATATATATATATATATATATATATATATATATATATAGTTGCAGATATTCATGTGTGTGTGTGTGTGTGTATTCACCATGGCCTTTGGATCACGTGTTGGACTCGCGATTGACAGCTATTTCCCTCCCGGAAGAGAGCTCAGAGCTCATATGACCGATCTATGGGTAATGCTGTGACCATACACGCACACACACACCCAACTCCCCGCCCACGAGAGTTGGAGTAACGACTCGAAGCGCAGCGATACTGAAATTATTTCAGCCCTGGGCAAGATTCGAACCCGGATCGCCGTAGTAACGGTCGGGACTCTACCAACCGCGCCACCGAGTTGTGTGTGTGTGTGTGTGTGTGTGTGTGTGTGTGTGTGATCTTTATTCGATTGGTTGTCAGACACGAAACCTAACCGTAGTTACTCTGGGATGGTGATCAATCTGGAAAACTGAGGCGACACTCTTCGCGCGGCCGTTGGAACCGTGCCGCTGCAAACTGGGGACCGGGAATTGAGAGACGGGGGGACAAGGGAACCGGGGAAACAGGGATGCGGGACCCGTGGGCACTAGGAACACAATGACACTGGGCTACTGCGAAACCCACCCACCAACAGGAAGTACCGTCAACGTGCAACAATGTATCGATGTCGGTACTCATGTACGATTGTTCCCACGCTCACAGCCGACGAGCGACATCCTCCACATTGTGACCACGCAATCTTCGGCCACGACTGCGATCACGAGGTCTCGGTGATCAAGGGGCGATTGTACCTCGCAAGGCGGATTTACATATCTAACCTCGACGTCGCTATCAATATCGCATTTGTCGGCAAACAACAAACACGCTGCGGCCATGAAATCGCTCTTCTTTGTGTTCGACATTTCCAAAGTTTTCTGAAATTTGGTAATTTTGTATTTTGTTCGCTGGGTAGTCAGCTTTAAGGCCAAGGTACGGCCCTCAGCCACTCTGCAGCCTTTGTGAACCTGTAACAAGGACATCATGGAAAGCCTTTGTCCGAGGGACTACATAAGTGTCTTGATCGTTCCCAGAACACGAAGTGTCTCTGCCCCGCAAGGTAAACACTTGTTACAATTTCTGAATCTATGCTGGAATGTCCTACCGCGACTATAATCAAATAAACAATAAAATATATAAATAAACAATCAAATAAATAGGTAAATACGTAAATGAATAGATAAATATATGCTTGGATGTCACACTTCGACTATAATAAAACAATAAAAATAAACAAGTAAACAAGTAAATATGTAAATAAATAAATACTCGGATATCATACCTCGACTATAACAAAAATAAAACAAAATGAATGAATAAATGCTTAAATAAATAAATGCTCATATCGCATTCCTCGACTATATAACAAAACAAAGAACGAAATAAGAAAATAAACAAGTAAATATGTAAATAAATAAATAAAAAATTGAAAACTTGTGACAATTCATCCCCCCCCCCCCGAACCCTCATAACCTCCCATTCCGATCTCAATTTCCCGAACTCCAGGACGTTCCCACACTCGCGGGCAGACAGCCCACATCGAGGCCAGGGTGGTAGCTTCTCCCAATCATTTTGACTAAACTTCGCAATTCGAGGCCTCCTCCAGTTTAAAACTTAGTTACGTCATTCTGTCCTTAGTTACCCCATATGTGTCTTGGCGTATCCTTCTATTATCCTATAACGCCCATCCGACCTTTATCTGTACCATTTGACCTTTTGGTTATGAAGATACCGACATCCTTTGTATGGTGTGGAAATTCTATGAGCCCCTCCCTCCCCCCCGCCCCCATCCCGCCCCGCGCGTCCCCCACCAGCGTCCGAGGCTATTCCCCAGTGGCGAAGGCGTATCCCCTCCCGAGCGCGCGCGCGTGCACGCACAAACAACAGCGGGCGACGGACGCGACCGCCGGCCTGTCGACATCCGGAGGTGCTTGCTGACAAAGGAAGGTGTTGCCCCAATATACACGCCGTGGTGGCTCCTGTTGCTGGAAACTCCATAAAGGTCAAAAACACTGGAAAGGGAGAGAGGGGAAAAAAGAAAAGTGGAAGGGAGGAGATGGCAACAGGAGGTCAGGCAAAAGCTGGAAACGGGTTAGGAACGATCGCGAGGAAGGAGATGAAGGGGAGGAGGAAGGCGGAAGGAGAAAAGGGAGGAGGAAGGAGAGAAGGAGGAGGAAGGAGATGGAATGACGGAGAAGGAGTTGGGAGGAGGAAGAAGAAGGAAGAAGGAAGGAGAAAAAAGAGAATGGCAGAGGAGGAAGGAGTATGAAGGAGAAGGGTGTGGAGAGGCAGATATGTTAAGGAGTGAACAAGGAAGAATAACAAAGAAGAAGGGACGGGAAAGGGCGAAGAAAGGTTATGAAAACAAGATAACAGACGAGGAGGGTAAGGGAGGGGAGACGTGATGGGTGGGGGAGACGAGGGGAGGGGGGAGACGTGGGGAAGAGGGTGGGGAAGACGAGCAGGGGCGGGTGAAAGTTAGGAAGGCGGGGGAAGCAGAAGGGGAGAAGAATAAAGTAAAGGGGAAAAAGGAAAGAGGGAGAGAGAGAGAGAGAGAGAGAGAGAGAGAGAGAGAGAGAGAGAGAGAGAGAGAGAGAGAGAGAGAGAGAGAGAGAGAGAGAGAGAGAGAGAGAGAGAGAGAGAGAGAGAGAGAGAGAGGAGGTAAAGGTGAAGGAAGGGTGAGGGGAATGGATTAGGGGAGAAAATGAAAGTGGAGGGGAGTGAATGTGGAGGAAAGTGGAGGAGGAGGAGGAACAGGAGGAGGGAGGAGAAAGTGGAGAAGACTGAAGAGGTAAAATTCGAGGTAAAGACAAGGGTGACTGAGGAGGGAGAGAGGGGGAGAAGGGAAGGGAAGGGCTGTTAGATTGAGTAAAATAAAAATGACAAGACAAAGGGAGAGCGACGTGAAGAGGAAGAGGAGGAGCAGGAGGAGGAGGAGGAGGGCTGAAGAGAGGAAGGGAGGAGACAAGGTCGAATGGGGGGGTTGGGGTTAATTAAGAACCCGTGACGAAGAAGCGGGAACGTTAGGAACGAGACGAGGAAGAGGAGTAAGAAGAGGAGGAAGAAGAGGAAGAGGAAGAAATGGGAGGGGGAGGAGGAGGAGGAGGAAGAGAACGAGGAAGAGGAGGAGAAGAAAAGAAGAAGAAGAAAAAAGAGGAAGAAGAAGAAGAAGAAGAAGAAGAAGAAGAAGAAGAAGAAGAAGAAGAAGAAGAAGAAGAAGAAGAAGAAGAAGAAGAAGAAGAAGAAGAAGAAGAAGAAGAAGAAGAAGAAAAAAAATGAAGAAGAGGGAGGAGGAGGAGAAGAAGAAGGAGAAGAATGAAGAGGAAGAAAAAGAGGTAGAAGTAGAAGAAGAAAAAGAAAGAGAGCCGTTGGATGGTGAGTGGAGGGAGGGAGAGGACCGAGGAAGGGAAAGGGGGGAAAAGAAATAGGAGAAGTAAGAGAGAAATAGGAGATGAAGGAGGAAGGAGGAGGAGAAGGAGGAGGAGAAGGAGGAAGGAGGAGGAGAAGGAGGAAGGAGGAGGAGAAGGAGGAAGGAGGAGGAGAAGGAGGAGGAGAGTTAGGAGGAGAGAGAGGCACTGAGGGAGAACGGAAATGACGCAGCAAGACACAAAGAAAAAAAAGAAGGGAGTGAGAGAGAAAGGGGGGGGGGAGGAGGGAAGGTGGGAGGGGAGGAGGGAGGAACAAGGTGCTGACGGTGTGAACAACTAATGAAAGATGGCGTGAGCGACACACACACACACACACACACACACACACACACACACACACACACACACGTCTGGCGTGAAATTATATACGAAACACGAACACACATTCAGCAAATGATGACAAAAGAGCAACAACGAGCGAACTGGATGGCAGTGCGATGACGGATGAATCAACAGCAAGCCATAAGATACTGCGAGATACAGTGTTTGATCACGTCCGGGCGTCGGGTGGTATACAGGGCCTGCTAGTCACTAATACATACATATATACACACATACACACACACATATATATATATATATATATATATATATATATATATATATATATATATATATATATATATAATTGGTATTCAAACTGAAACTCATCGCTAGACAAGGACGATATCATCACGCTACGCTGGACATTAAAAGAGTGTTTCGGAACTTGTCCTACACATCTTCATGTCTACTCGCGCGGCGTGCTGTGGTGACCTGTTTCACTTTACGGGCGATACAAATATACAAAGGTAAGTAATAATCGGTTTAAAGAGAGAAAGAGGAGAGAGAGAGAAAGAGGAGAGAGAGAGAGAGAGAGAGAGAGAGAGAAAAGAGCGAAAAGAGAGAGAAAAGAGAGAAAGAGAAAGAAGAGAGAAATGAAAAGAGAGAGAAAAGAGAGAAGAAAAGAGAGAAAGAAGAGAGAGAGAAGAGAGATAATGAAGAAGAGAGAGTCTAGATAATGAAGAAGAGAAAGAGAAAGAATGAAAAAGAGAAAGAAATATATAGAGATAGAGAAAGAGAAAAGGAAAGATATAGAGATAGAGAAAGAGAAAAGGAAAGAGAGAGAGAGAGAGAGAGAGAGAGACAAAAAATCGATTGACACCTACCTTGCTTGACAGAGACGTATCTGCCGTTGAGGAGAGCCACGAAGGAGGCCTGGGGCAGTGAGTCCTCGAGGGCGAACAGTTCATCCTTGGTCACACTGTTGGAGCGGGTCTTCAGAACCGCCCTGGAACCGATCGGGCTCAAGTACTGTCCCTGTTGGAGTAGGAGAGGGAGAAGGAGGAGGATAAAGTCAGAGATCCTTCAAACACACGAACGAGTACGTAGACATGTTGGAACCTTTCGTTGTGTCTTATGGATTTGATCATTTATTCTATCGATACTCTCAGGCAACTGATGGAACCCCTTCTCCCACAGCGGGAGGGGTAGGCCCTGTTCACAATAGCGGTTTGAACCGCGCGGAAACCGCGGCGGTACCGTACAGGCAAAGGAAAACTAAGCGGTTGGGTTTTGAACGCCTCGTCGGAAGAAAAGCTCTCAATATTTCCTCCCCCAACCATATCCAACCTATCACTGAATGAATTCGTCTTTACACCAAATCCACGATTGATCAAAACACAAAATTTCATTATGACCTTCTGGTAATCAAACTAAGGAGCTTCAAGAATTTTTTTTTTTTTTTTTTTTTTTTTTTTTTTTTTTTTTTTTTTTTTTTTTTTAAGCAAACGAAGCCAGTTCCCCCGAGGTTCTTCGTATCTCATCTAAACTAAGGAGCTTCAAGATTTTTATTTATTTATTTATTTTTTTTTAACCAAACGAAGCCAGTTCCCCCGGGGTTCTTCGTATCTCATCTACACTAGAGACTTCCCAACAACAACGACAGGAGCAAAACAACCCTCATCTTCCCCGTACCTGGTAATCCCTGAGGGCGAGTGAACCGTGATGGTACTCGATACAAAAGAGGTTCTCGCGAGTACAGTCCGGGTTCAGCTTGCCGTCGCGGTTCAAGTACAAGTTGTTGGTCGTGTGAATGGCGTACTTGTCCTCCCGAAACTCGAGGGTGAAGAGGGTGTCCTCACCCCAAGGGACGTTGGCGTCCACGTGGATCTCGTCCCCGTTCTCGGAGAGGTGAGCGTAGCGCTTCCGGCCCAGTGACCTTAGGTTGACCTGAGGGGAAGAGGATAACGGTGGGTGAGATTAGGTATGGGGTTGAGACTTCGTCCTCGCAAAATGCGAGGGCGAGCTGGTGTTTGTGGTGGAGGAGGTGGAGGAGGAGGAAGAGGAAGAAGAAGACGAAGAAGATAACGGTGGGGGAGATTAGGTATAAGGTTGTGACTTGGTCTCACAAAATTCGAGGGTGAGCTGGTGTTTCAGGGTGGAGGAGGAGGAGGAGGAACAAGAAGAAGAAGAAGAAGAGGAAGAAGAGGAAGAAGAAAACTGTATATTAATTCATTTATTTATACATTCATTTTATCCATCTAATTTCATTCAACTATTTCATTTTATTCTTTTATTAAATTTTATTTATTTTCTTTTATCTATTCATTCATTTATATAAATATTTATGTATTCATCTATTCATTAATTGTAAATTTGGGTGTTCGTTTACTCTGTTCTTATTACTTTCTTCTGCATCCGACTTCGCTATGGACCAAAAGGTCTCCTGTCGGCCTGTTTTGCCACAGTAACTACAGTGGGCGAGATGCAAGGATGACCCGTCATCCAGGAGGAGCCAAGAAAAGATGGAGGGAGGGTTGGTGAATGGGAGTGGAGTATGTGGGGATGAAATGGGTGGGAGTGGATTTTATGCCTTTGTTTTTTGGCTACCTCCCTTGTAAGGGGGGAAAAGCCGTTGGTATATGTATGTAACTCCACTGTGATTTGAAGGGTTTGTAAAACTCGAAATACCACAATGAACGTGGCATGAATAACGCTACATTAATTTAGAGCATTTTACTCCCAAACACTGACTCTGCCCTCAAGACACTAAAATAAGCATCACGCAGACACGAACAATTACTTTGCGCCCGTAGGCCTGTGACTGTGATGATAGTAATTTAATAATATTCCTTATCATTAATTTAACCCCAATCAACAAATCAACCCTGATCATTTAACATTCGTATCTACAGGATTCCTCACAGAAAGAGACTGCGCTTTGTACGGATCAATCATACAAACTTCGCGTCTTATATGCGGGTTCTTTATCGACTCCGCACTCAAGGCTAAGGATCCTTATAAACAATGCGTATCATATGAGAGTTCCTAACACAACCAGTGCGTGTGTTATGTGATTCCTTAAACAGCTAGAGTGTATTACATGCAGGTTCCTTACAGGGACAGCGCAGATTATAAGCGAATTCTTATAACTCATGAATACTGTATTCAGATTCCTTAAAGAAATACCAGCCTTATGCAGATTCCTTACAGTCACGGCACATTCTATATAAAGTTTACTGTACAAAAACAGCTCATCTCAAGGGGTGCTAACTTATAAAAACACCAGGTGATATATGGGGATTCATTAGGGAAACAGCTGAGCAGATTTCTTGGAGTAACGGCTCGAGATGCAGCGGGTCCCGTACGGGAATAGCGCGTACTATACGCGAGTTGTCTCCACAGAAACGGCGCGTTATAGAAATCGAATATTGCCCGCTGTCAACTCAACTCCCTCAAGCAATTGAGGCGAATTTGGCAAAACTCGAGGGCTGGTCGTCGTCGTCTTTGTCCTCCTTCAATCATGACCATCAAGTCCCTCCTCTCTCTTTCCCCCTTCCAAATATCTCTCCATTCCTTCTCCTCTCTCTCCCTTCCTCCTCCTCCTCTCTCCCTCCCCTCCTCCTCCTATCTCTTCCTCTTCCTCTCTCTCTCTTCCTCCTCCTCCTATCTCTCTCTCATCATCCTCGTCCTCTCCCCCCCTTCCTTCTCATCTTCCTCTCCCCATTCCTTCTCCTCTACCTCTCTCTCTCTCCCCTCTACCTCTCTCTCTCTCCCCTCCTCCTCTCTCTCTCTCTCTCTCTCTCTCTCTAAGTGTCGTCCCCTATCCAACGACGACTAGCGACACCCTTGACGCAACACACTTTATGAAACACGACACACAAAGGGGAGGGAGGTGGGGGGGGATTGAAGCTCACAAGAATTTCCTGCACACAAACCTGTTCCAGCTGACGACCTGTGACCCGTCCGTAAATTCTATTCTGACATTCAAGGTCATACAAGTTCATCATTATCGATACATTACGATTATTATTGTTCCGTTTAGTACGGGGCGACCTACAAGATCTCTAAACGACAGGAGGAGGAGGAGGAGGGAGAGGAGGTGGAGATGATGATGAGAAGGGAGGAGGAGATGATGGAGGGAGGAGAGCAAGGGGAATAAGAGGATGAGGAGGGGAGTATGAAATGAGAAAGAGGAAGAGGAGGAGGAACAAGAGGAGGAGGAAGGAGGAAGAGGAGGAGGAGGAGGGAGGAAGAAGAGGGGAGGGAGGAGGAGGGGGATGATGATGAAGGTATGGAGTGAAGTGGGAGAAAGGTGAGGGGGTGAGGGGAGGAGGGGAGAAGGAAGGGGAGGAGAAAGGGGGAGACAGGGGGGAGGGGAGGAATGGAAAGAGGAACAAGGCGACGGGTGTGAAAGAGAGGAAGAGGCAGAGGGAGATTAACAGGAGAGAGAGAGAGAGAGAGAGAGAGAGAGAGAGAGAGAGAGAGAGAGAGAGAGAGAGAGAGAGAGAGAGAGAGGAGAGAGAGAGAGAGTTCTAGATGACGTCAGCGTCATTAGAAAACGGGGTTCTTACGCCTGTACGTTTGGGGGAGACGAGGGGGGGTGAATACGGGGGAAGGGGGAGAGGGGAGACGTAGGGAAGGGGGGAGGGAATGGGGGACGGGGGTGGTCCCAAAACAAGGATATACGGGGAACAAAATTCTGGTTACATCAGTCTTAAGGTGGGGGGGAAAGAGTGGGGAGATAGGGAGGGAGGGAGATGGGGGTGAAGAGGATGATGAGGAGGGGAGGGAAGGGAAAAGGAGAGGGGGGAAGAAGATGGACGGAGGGAGATGGAGGAAGAAGATCATGGAGGTAAGTGAGGAGTGAGAGGTGGGAGGGAAGGGAAGTGGGCAATGAGGAAAGGAGGGAGGAGAGTGGGGAGAGAGGGAAAGGAATATGGTGACACGAGTGGGGGGGGAGAGAGAGAGAGAGAGAGAGAGAGAGAGAGAGAGAGAGAGAGAGAGAGAGAGAGAGAGAGAGAGAGAGAGAGAGAGAGAGAGAGAGAGAGAGAGAGAGAGAGAGAGAGAGAGAGAGAGAGAGAGAGAGAGAGAGAGAGAGGTGGGGGAGTATTATTTTCTTATTCATAACTGTTTCCCCTCTTCATATAATTAAATAATCTTCCTACGTACCAAGACAAATGGTGTATCTAGACACCGATAATAACCTAACTCCTATAAAACAAATAAATGAATAAAAATAAAGAAACCATTGACTCATTAAAGAAATTACACAAACCATTACAAGAAACACAAATACAATAAAAAAGAATTCATAAATGAATAATTACATGAAGGAGTAATTAAATGAAATTAATGGAAATTTCCTAGATGGGCGTCTCATTGATTTAATAACGTGCACAAACCATAATAAATATGCAAATGCAAAATAAAACAATGGAAGAAAACATGCATAAACAATGCATACAGAAGTATATAAACAATAAAATAAATAAAACAACATTTTAAAGAATAATTAAATAAATGAAATAAGAGATGGGAAGTGTTTAATTAATATTTGAAAGAATAATTAAATTAATATAATATGAACATATCGTATACATTATATATATATATATATATATATATAATATATATATATATATGTATATATATATATATTAAAAATGGAAGAAAAATAATTAAATAAGTGAAACAAAAGAGATGAGAAGCATCTAAATAAATTAAAATTTGGAAACACCATAAGTAAAAAAAGGAGAGAGAGAGAGAAAGAGAGAGATAGAGAGAGAGAGAGAAGAGAGATAAGAGAGAGACTCACAAAGGAACACAAAGGAAGAACAAACAACAGCAGGTCTACTGCCCCTAACGAGGCTGTTTGTGTTTACTATACTAAGCTACAGTTCCTAAAACAGGGCAACCTTTCTTACCTGTGGCCGCGCTGCCAAGTGGACAGTCCACAGTTCAGCGTCGGTGGGAACTTTGGCGTTACAGACGAGCTTATCGCCAGCGGCGCCCAAGAAGTAACCTCGGGTCACGTTCCGGAGAGCCCAGCGTCCCTGTGCGTCGTCCGTGACGCTAACCTCGAACATGCAAGACACCTCACGTTCCTCGCTCTCACATGTCACGTTCCCGTACTGCATAAGGTTGGAGAGAAGATGAGAAGTCTCGTTAGGAGGAGTGTCGTTCATGATGATGATTATGTTGTGGTGTGGTGGTAGATGATGGGGTTATTTATGGTTGTGTTTGTTCCGGGGGGTATTTATGGTTGTGGTTGTTGGGGAGGGCTCACGACAAAACAATTGACCTCTGATTAGCGTCACGATTGCGAACGTTAAAAAAAAAAAAAAAAAAAAGTCTATGAACTTCGCTGTTGAAGAGAGCTAAATGATCAAATATAATTCCAAGTCTCCATGAAAAAAAAAAAAAATCGCGTCCACATATCAATGGGTATCCCTTATACTATCAAGTGGTTAACACTCCCTCCCTTCCCCGACGGAAAAAAAAAAATACAAGCTCTCTAGACATTTAACAATGAATGAAAAAAAAAAAAAAAGAAAAAAAATTCTATAGATCAGAGGTTCTCAACCGAGGGTTATGGAAACCAAATGCTGGTGGATATGGGACTCAATCTCTGGGTATTGGAATTTCTTTGACTTAATGTATCAATTTGTACCTGGGTAGAATGTCAGATTATTAACACAAAGTTGCAATTTTTTATTATTTCATTTCATATTCTATTCCTAGCTATCCATCTCTACAGTGCAATAAACTCAATCTATTGACATATTTGGAAGTCATACTCGCAACTAATAGGAATGGTGGTGATTATTTCGACAGTCAAGTGAATCGGGGGGGGGGGGGGGGTACGTGACCATATTGGGCAATTCACTGGTAGTCTGGAATCATCAAAAATATTACAAAGGAGGAACATGCCGACAGGAGACCTTTTGGTCCATAAGTAGGCCGGATGCGGACAAAATATAATAATGATAAATAAAAGAAAAACAAATAAAATTATAATAATATAAATAATAATATAGATTCTGTTTTGTGGTCCACAGTGTACAGTCACCAACAAAAATTTCGATCTATGTTAAGAGTTCTCATCGTCAATATGATTTTTTTGTATAGTGTGTGATATATATTCCTATATACTAGTTAGCTCACGGTATGGTAATATTCTGGTAGAAGTATAAAAAAGTAAAAATTTTAACTTTCGTATTATGAAAAACTCTGTATGGGTCAAAACTTAATTAGATAAAATATATATAAAAAAAAGGGCAGACAACGAATTTAATTTTCGTATTATGAAAAATTCAAAAAGGGTCCCAACTTTTCCTCGTGACTGTACGCGCACGACGAGGGAGCTAGGTTAGTTAGCCACCGCAATGACTCACCTGATCAACGGAGAGGTAGCGGTCGAGATGAGACCGGAAACAGATGAGGTCCTTCTCGGCCGGCTCCATCGTCCACATCTGCTTCTTCTTCAGGGAGACACCTGCCGGAGGGGGCAAAGGACCACATAGAAAGCCATTGTAACGCAAGGGCACGCGCACCCACGCACACACGCACGCACACACAAGGGAAGGGGGAGAGGAGGGAGGGGAAGGAGAGAGGAAGGGGAACGGGAAGAGAAAGGGAGTGGGAAAGGGGAAGGGAAAGGGGAAGGGGAAGTGGAGGGGAAAGGAGGAGAGGAAGGGGGAAAGGGGGAAAGGGGGAGGGGGAAGAGGACATGGGGAAATGGGGAGGGGAAGGGGAAAAGGGGAGAAGGGGAAGGGGACGGGGGGAAAGGGGAGAAGGGGGGAAAGGGGAGAAGGGAGAAAGGGGGAGGGGAAGGGGAGAAGGGGAAGGGGACGGGGGGAAAGGGGAGAAGGGGGAAAAGGGGAGAAGGGAGAAAGGGGGAGGGGAAGGGGGAAAAGGGGAGAAGGGGGAGGGGAAGGAGGAAAGGGGGAGAGGAAGGGGGAAAGGGGGAGAGGAAGGGGGAAAGGGGGAGGGGAAGGGGAAAGGGGAAGGGGAAGGGGGAAGGGAAGGGGGAAAGGGAGAAAGGGGGAAGGGAAGGGGGAAAGGGGGAAAGGGAAGGGGGAAAGGGAAGGAGAGAAAGGGGAACGGGAAGAGAATGGGGGAGGGAAAAGGGGGAGGGGGAGGGAAAGGGTCACAAGGGGGAGGGGAAGGAGAGAAAGGAAGGGGGGACGAGAAGATAATGGGGGAGGGAAAAGGAGAAGGAATATGGAGGTGTAAAAGGGGGAAAACGGGGGGAGGTGAGGGAAGATGAAGACGGCGAAGAGGGGAAGAGAAGAGGAAAAGGGGGAGGCGGGGGGGAAAGTAAGAAAAATGGGAGAAGGGGGAGTACGGAAGGAGAAGAAGTAGAGAAGAGTGGGGGAGAAAGAGGAAGAAGAGTGGGGAGAAGGTAGGAGAAAGAGGGAGAAGAGGAGGACATGGGGGGGAGAAGAGGGGGAAAGAGTGGGTGACATGGGGCGGGGAAGAACATAAGTTGGGGAGGAACGAAAAGCTGCAGGGAGAGGGGTGGGGGGGAATCTTTGGATACAACGAGAGAGGACAGATAAATCCATGCCTCTGTTCTTTTGCCTTACAGAAATTCAGAAGACCTACGTTGACGCAAGTGGGTGAACCTTTGGGTTTGTATACTCGTTATTCTGACTGTCGCCAGGTGATTTTTATTCAGTTGGGGGGTCAGGAGGGGACTCTGGAGACCTGGCAACGTGTGGGGGATCAAACCCCGGATCTTCCTGTTACCTGGTAGTCATGCTTACGGATCACCTCAACCTCGTCTCCATCGACAGACCCCAGAGGTTCGAGTAACGTTTTTCAACCTTAGGGTTCCCCAGAACTCTAAGGTTCCCCAGAACCCAAAGGTTCCGCAAAAGGTCCCTCAGGGTTCCGCGAGAACAAGTGAGACAAGCTGATGCACTTTTGATTTCTTATTTAACCCATTAAACTCCGATGACAAGATGTCTTGTCATTTGGTCAAATAAAACAAAAAATCATAAAACACCAAAATGTTTGATCAAACACCCGAAACGTATGACGTCAGTCCTCGCTTCGCTTGCGAGCGAAGCGAGGACTGACGTCATACTTTTCTGGTGTTTGATCAAACATTTTGGTGTTTTATGATTTTTTGTTTTTATTTGACCAAATGACAAGACATCTTGTCATCGGAGTTTAATGGGTTAATTTCATATACGTAATATAACTAAACATGCACGACATATTCTTGGTTATTGTTTATCGTAATTATCCTATCTAACCTATTATTACAATGAAAATAAAATGAGAAATATATGGTATATCTTTTTTTTGCGCAGGGGTTCCTTGAGACATGCAATTTATTTTAAAGGTTACGCGAGGGTAAAAAGGTTGAGGAACACCGGGTTTGAGGGTCCTGGAGTCTGTCTTGCTTACCGTTGGCATTGATCTTGAAGCCGAATGTTTCTGCCGTCAGGTATTTGGCTTTGGCGTTGATGAGGCCGATAGTCCAACATCCTGCGCCTGACGTCACTCCGTTCAGGTCACCGCCGCACCCGTTGACCCCGTTCAAGCGAGACATCTGTTGACAAAAGAGAAAGGAAAAAGGTTACAAAGAGAAAGAGAAAGTGTTACTGAAAAAGAGCCCGGGAGGAAGCTTCACACCCGTGGACAAAGAGAAAGGAAAAGGGTACTCAAGAGAATAGGCAAGAGTCTTCATCATCCTCTTTTCGTCCACACATAAGGGTTTACACACGTCTACTTTCGTAAGTATTCCGTGTTTATGTGTTACTGTTCTTTAAACTTCTGGAGAATAGGCAAGCGCCTTCATCTTCCTCTTTTCGTCCACACATGAGGGTTAGTTTACACACGTCTACTTTCGTAAGTATTCCGTGTTTATGTGTTACTGTTCTTTAACCTTCTGGAGAAGACCACTTTATCACTTAAGTTAATCGTTGTGCATCCCACTAACACCCACTAGTTTCCGGCTTGTGACCCCCACTTATGAAACTCTATGGCCTCACAAAGGGTCACGGAACCTAGGTTTCGTAACTGTCGGGATCATGTGTCCCTTTCTACTTCGTATATAATGTCTCCCTCCATACCCACCTCTCTCTCTCTCTCTCTCTCATTCATTCACTCGCTCACTCACACGCAAGCAGCCAAGTCACTGAATGATCTTTTTCAGTTGTTGCCCAATTGTATTCACTCAAGTTCGCGCATGAATGACAAGAGCTCAAAACGTAAACAGATCATGACAGACCAATCACGATTGAACTCCACTTCCACAAACAACTTTTATACCATCAACCGTGTAACAAAAATCCCACAGAAAGGAATATACACAGGGCGTTCCAAGGCTTGCACAGCTACGTACTACACACCATTACCAACCATCATCACATTGCTCGCAGTCACGTGGGCAACCAGTAACCGTAAAACCGACGACGAACACCGAGCGGAACCGTTAAACTGAGCATGTGTTCACGTGTAACAACCGACTCGGCTCGGACAAGTGTGAGGAGAGACGAGCGAGTGCAGGAAGTGGCCGCGAACAACGCCGCTGTGCGTCCGTGACCTTGAAGCCGGGTCGAGGGTCACCAAACGTGAGAGAGCCGAGAAGCGAGGAGTCTCTCTCCCTCGCCTGCTCCAACTCCCCGAATCCCGCCACAGGCCACGTGGGCAAGCTATTAAGGCGCCCGAGGCAGCACACACACACAATTTGTGATGGGAATCCGGTTGCAGAAACTTGTTTATTTCCTTTCTTTTGGACGTCTGCGGGACTGGATGTAAGCTTAGACCGTGGCCAAGTTCTACGCTCGGGACTTGTAACAAGCGTCTCCATTATCGCAAACTCGCAGTAAATTAATAAATCAGTAAACTTGAACAAGTTTATCAACAAAAGGCCGAGTCCAGAGAATAGAAAGGGAAACATGAATGAGACAGAGTAAACTATTCGGGAAGGTGAACTTTCAAAGTTCCTACAAACTCCGGACTTCATAAATTGCATCCTACCCCCCACCCCGACAACCTCCCCCCTCCCCAATTACCGTCTGTGATACACTTGCTTGAGGCAGGAGGACTTACCTCCACCCACTCACTCACTCCACTTCCACCCACCTTCCGTCTGGTCTACGTCTTCGGTGCTTCAAGTCTACCGGCGGCGCTCAGTCAGTAAAATATGCTCCTGGTATATCCTCTCATGGACGGACCTTTCGACCATACGAAATTTGTCGACCCCCAGACGTTTTGGCCTCAGGTGAATTGTCGATCCCGGACGTTTCTGCCCCGGGAAATTTTTGATCCCGGACGTTTCGGCCTCAGGAAATTTGTCGACCCCGGACGTTTTGGCCCCGGGAAATTGTCGATTCCGGACGTTTTGGCCCCGGGAAATTGTCGACACCGGACGTTTCGGCCGCGGGAAATTGTCGGCCTCTGACGTTTCGGCCCCAGAAAATTCTCGACCCAGGACATTTCCTCCTCATTCATCCATAACCACTTTTAAATGATGTATTACTTATTCACAAGGTCATTTCCCGAGGCCAGAACGTCCGGAGGATGAAACGTCTTTCTTTCTGGCAACATCTTGAGCTTATTCCAACTTCCGCTCCTCTGTCGTTTCTGGCTTAAGAGGTCATCACACTGGGTTTAAGGGGGTTATCACACTGGGCTTCCACGGGTTTCACCAGCGCCGACAATTCAGAGTTCGTTCTAGTAAAAACAATTTCGGTCAAGATACTTTATTTCTGAAATCTCCCAAATGTCAAATTATCTTTCTCTCCTATATAGCAAAGCTGAGTGATGATCTAAGAATGTTTGACATGTTGTTGAAATGTTCTTCCAGAAGTCTAGGTTTCTGGAAGCGAAATCATATTCTTGTTATGTAAATGGAGGTTGGATGTAGATTTCCGTCAAAATCTCTAAAGACACATATAACTTGTACGTTTCGTAAATATTATTATGATTAGAAGAAAAAGAAGAGAAAGAAGAACAAGACGAAGAGGAAAAAGACGAAGTAGAAGACAAAGAGGAAGAAGACGAAAAGGAAAAAGAAGACTAAAAAAAGTAGAAATGTTCTTTAAGCTTTACAGAAATCGACAGTTTATGAAGTCCCAACGCGTGAAGCCCAGTGGACGTACAGATTCCCTTTCTTTCAGGCGGACCCGGTCTTAAGGGGTTATCACACTGGGCAAATTTCCCCCAACCTCCGATTAATCGGCGGTATCGCCCACCTTCAGAACCTTTTCCTCCACAAGATCACCATGACAAACTTTTTTTTTTCAAATAAACACACAAAATGTCATTTGATATATGCTGGAGGGAAATATAATTTTCCTTCAGCATATAAAATTTCTTCCCGAAAGCTGCGGGCTGCAAATCTCCTCCAACTGTTGGAGGAAAAATAGCCCAGTGTGATAACACCTTCAGTATCCCTATACAGCAACGATGAATCATACATTCCATGTCCTGATTGGAAAACACGGCTGCCCATTGCCTCTGACCGTTCCAGACCCCATGGCATGCTCACCGTTTCCAGGCTGCACTTCCAGGACACGGTCAAACGATTTGTCAAACCAGGTTTGTCGAACAAGTGTTTGAAGTGATGTTTGACCGTGTGAATGGAACATTTGGTTGTCAAACACTTGTTTGACAAACGCGTTTGACAACCAAATGCCCCATTCACACGGTCAAACATTACTTCAAACACCTGTTTGACAATACGGGTTTGACCGTGTGAGTGGCCCTTTCGCTCTTCTTCCTGAACACGTCATTACATGGCTGCAAGACGTTGGGTCACAACTCCGAGTGACCTCACATTGAGGGCAACTCTTTCATCGTTTTGTTCTGTCTAAAGCCAGCCGAGAGAAACCCGCCGTCCTATGTTGAAACCAATCATGGACAATCTTACCTCCTCGTGGATTCACTATGTTCTTGGATCACGTGTTGGACTCGTGATCGACATCTATTTCCCTCCCGGGTGAGAGCTCAGAACTCATATATGACCGATCTATGGGTAATGCTGTGACCTTACACGCACATACACACCCCTAATTCCCCGCCCACGAGAGTTGGAGTAACGACTCGCAGCGCAGCGATACTGAAATTATTTCAGCCCTGGACAGGATTTGAACCCGGACCGCTGTAGTAGCAGCTGGGAACTTTACCAACTGCGCCATGAGTTCTGATGAAAGGACATCCTTGTCTCCCGCCCACTGCCTGGGCCAGAAACAACGCAGCAAGTCACAGCACACCCACAGCAGGACCAGGTGCTTCCTTTACATGGCGACCTTACCTCCACGTCCCCTCATGCAAAAATAGAGATCAGAAATCCCCTCGGGCTGCGTCAATATATATTTCCGTTCGCAACTATTTCCACTCACATCTAGCTCTTGCCTTCTCCCTTCCTTACTCGACAAACATTCCCCTTATACTCAAAGCCCCTTTCACCCCATCCATCCACCTCATTCGAACAAATAGCTTCCGAAAACAAGTCAAAGCTTCCCTTCGTGTCCAAAGATGCAAATCCAATCAAATCTTCAGTCGAGATTAATAAATATACACAAACAGACGCATTAAACTTTACTGTAAACACACACAAGCGAGCGCGAGCGCACACACACAAAACACAGCTTCCCAAATAAGGAAATGGAGAAGATCGTTATCCACACTGAGGAGATAACGTATCCAGGGAATCGGGCTTCACGGAGTTCTATGATGAGCAAAAATACTCGAAATAACACATACAGGAAACATCAATCACCGTGACGCCCACGCTTCGTATAAACACAGTCACAGGGGACTCGATATGTCCTCAAAACATATACAAGTCTGCAGGGAATTTGTAGAATTATCAGACTGACGTGTTTATGAGCCTTGCAAACAAAACGAGATGGGATGATAACCAACTATATATATATACGTGTGTGTGTGTGTGTGTGTGTGTGTGTGTGTGTGTGTGTGTGTGTGTGTGTGGTTGTGCGTGTGTGTTATATACACATACACACACACGTATATAATTATTGCGTTTCCATTCCTTCACACATTGACACTCCTGTGTGTGCGTGTGTGTATTATATACACATACACACACACGTATATAATTATTGCGTTTCCATTCCTTCACACACTGACACTCCCTCAGACCCAACATACGCATGCATGCACCCACACCTACAAACAAACACTCAAACACACAAATACACACACGCGTATGTCTCCCCACATACTGACAGTGATAAACTAACAGACACAGGCTCTCTCTCTCTCTTTCACACACACACGCGCGCGAGCGAGCGCACACGCACACACACATACTGACAGTGATAAAATGACAGAAACAAACAAATTTTCTCTCTCTCTCTCACTCACACACACACACAATGAACAAGTGCATTTCTGACATCCAGCATCACCAGCTTGTGCTTGCTACGGAAATACCAGTGTGGTCTGCGTCAGCGGCCACGGTCCCTGGGGGACGAGGGGACGGTCAGATCATTCGCCAAACAAACTCCCCCGGACAGACAGCTTTGTATGCATGACCATCCCTAACCTCAGCTTAGCCTAGCACTGCCTTGTTCTAAACTAACGTTATCCTAACCTCGCCCTATCCTAGTCTGATTTGGCCATATAACCATCCAAAATAATGTACCTGCTCAGGTACATTTTGTCCATTTTGACGCCTGGCGCTACCGATCAATGCCAAGGCAGTCTGACCAACCTCGACGCTGGGAAAGTCCCTACCACTACCAGCATCCGATCACAGAGACCAACATCCTCTCCCTAATCTTCTCTCTCTCTCTCTCTTTCTCTCGGGGCGATGACAGCGTTTCCAGTATCCTCTCCCCAATCTTCTTTATGCTCTCTCTCTCCCCCCTTCTCTCTCTCTCTCCCCTCCCTCCCTCTCTCTCTCTCTCACACACACACATGCAGGGCTGAAATGATTTCAATATCACTGCGCTTCGGGTTGTTACTCCAACTCTAGTGGGCGGGAGTTGGGTGTGTGTGTGTGCGTGGAAAGTCACAATGGTCATATATGAGCTCTGAGCTCTCCTCCGGGAGGGAAATAGCTGTCGATCACGAGTGCAACACATGATCCAAAGACCATTGCGCATCACACATACACACGCAAACGTTCACGTGAAGGGTGCATATACCAAAGGGTCGTATTCACTTGCTACGGGTTCGAGTTTTCCTACATCTGTCATCATCGAATCCAAACCTTCCATGCCGAACGGTCCTCTTCCTCTCAGTCTACTTGGCGCCGGGCGATTCTCAGGGGTGACAGTCCATCTCTACCCAGACGTCAATTTCCCCTCTCTGTTCTACCCGGCTCATTTATTCACCTCCCAGGTCACTCCCTCGGTAAGGAAGCGTCGATGGCGGACTTACAACCTTTGCCTTGGGTACTGGAAAACGTGGAGAAGGATCGTGGAGAGTTTGCGAGAGTTGGGATACTATAGTTCCGAAAGCGTAAATCGTACTTTATACAAACTCCATCTTCCTTTTTTGGAGTTACATATTTCTCCTGAAGTTAACGTTTCTACATGGAGTAGGTACTCCATTGGTTATTTTTTATTTTTATTTATTAATTTATTTTATTCTATTTTTTTACATGATCATGGCAATCGTAGTACAGTCCATCCATCCATCCATCCATCCATCATCCATTTCGAGTCCACTGCTGAACAAAAGACTCCCTCATACAACTCCATGACTCGCACAACGACTACTCCAACCTCTGCCACGTCATTCCCACAGGACCACCAACTCCCAAACTCCCCCACCCCTCAGCACCCGGACTCCCAATCACAGCCCGGACGCCCCCGCGTAGGTACCTCCTCCTCTTCCTCTTCCTCCTCCTCCAAGCCCACCCAGCGAAGTCCCTGCCACCCTCCAACAGCTGTCCATGTCTTGCATGAGTCATAAAAAAAAAAAAACACGAAAGGTAAGGGAAGCTATGCACCTGGATCATCCCTAAGGGGAAACCGTAGTAATAGGTGAGGAGCCTACGCCAGGAGGCGCTGAGTAGCTGCGGCCGAAGCCGTCACCTCACCTCCTTTGTCGTATGATGCGGTTAAGAGACCACCGCCGGGGCAGGTCACATCAACAGTCCCCGCTGGGAACCGGAGAGGAGTGCGGGACTCGAACCCACAATTAAACGAGATCAGCACGTTTTTGATGACGCCACTAGAGCGCTTGTGGTAGGTATCGAACTGTGCTCGTGTTTTGTGGTGCCGGGGTTCGAGTCCTGCCTGGTGTCCTCTTATTTGTGCGCTCTCGGCCTCATTCCCCGCGAACGACTGGCACAATGCCCGAAGAGGAGAAAGGAGAAAAAATAATATTTATTCGAGTTATATATTCGTTGCCTGCCGCCAGGCGATTTATTTCAGGTGAGGGAGGGTCCGAGTATGTGTTTGATTCACCATGGTCTTTGGACCACGTGTCGGCCTCGTGATCGACAGCTATTTCCCTCCCGGAAGAGAGCTTAGAGTTCATATATATGACCGATCTATGGGTAATGCTGTGACCTTACACGCACACACACATCCCAACTCCCCGCCCATGGGAGTTGGAGTAACAACCAGCAGCCCATCGATACCGAAATTATTTCAGCCCTGGACGGGATTCGAACCCGACCTCCGTAGTGGCAGCCGGGAACTCTACCAACTGTGCCACGAGTTGTGTGTGTGTGTGTGTGTGTGTGTGTGTGTGTGTGTGTGTGTGTGTGTGTGTGTGTGTGTGCGCATATACATATATATATATATATATATATATATATATATATATACATACATATATATATATATATATATATACATATATGAAGAGTCAGCTTGGATGTATCGACCAATCGGGTCACCTTCAGAAAGGTGAAGACTACCCCAGTGGTCGTAACGTCAAAACGATAATAGTGTTCCAACACATCTCCGCTGATTCTTCATCTACCCACGTCTTCAAATCTATTCACACACACACACACACACACACACACACACACACACACACACACACACACACACACACACACACACACACACACACAAGGTATATGTGTGTGTATATACATACAACTCGCCTGGCTGGCGACTATATTCAGCCGAGCTGGGAAATCCAAGACGACGACGGTTTCCCTCCCCCTCTATTGGCCCTATGAGGTTTCAATGAAGTTCTACCCCCCCATTCCCCCATCCCCCGGGGGAATGGGGACGGGATCCCTACGATCATAAACCATTCGTCGTGATCCCAATCGATTTTATTCAGCGATGGATCAGCCTCTTCAGGTTCAGGAAACAGGGTCACATAAGATGGAGTCCCAATGATCGTGTATGCCACGTGTGTGTGTGTGTGTGTGTGTGTGTGTGTGTGTGTGTGTGTGTGTGTGTGTGTGTGATTCACCATGGTCTTGGATCACGTGTTGGACTCGTGATCGACAGCTATTTCCCTCCCGGAAGAGAGCTCAGAGCTCATATATAACCGATTTATGGGTAATGCTGTGACCTTACACGCACACACACCCACCCACCCAACTCCACGCCCACGAGAGTTGAAGTAACGACCCCCAGCGCAGTGATACTGAAATAATTTAGCCCTGGGCGGGATTCGAACCCGGACCACCGTAGTGGCGGCCGCGATCGCTACAAATGCGCCATTAAGTTGTGTGTGTGTGTGTGTGTGTGTGTGTGTGTGTGTGTGTGTGTTTCATTAACGCTTTCCATACAGGTTGATCCTTTTCCTTATATTGTTGATGTCTGGATGTTATGATGATCATCATTCATGGCACTCACCCCCACCCCCTCCGGCTTTCAAGAATATATGTACAGTGTATATATATATATATATATATATATCTTGATAGCCTAGTTGGTAAGTCACTACCGCACTTGGCAGTAAAACATTTCAATTTCTGCATGTCGGCCTTGACGGCTTAGAATTAAAGTGCATTGTGGTTGTTAATATATATATATATATATATATATATATATATATATATATTGGTCATACGATGGTGTACGGGATACAATAACAACACCTTAACATACTCTATTGTGGTTGATGTCTGACGATCTTTCCTCTTTAGATCAGGAACTCCCTTCTCCTACCACAGGCACTACGCACGGCAGCTGACGCCTTTTAACCCGTTCGCAACGGTGATCCCCCGCCCCCTCCAGCAACCCCTACAGCCCCCACCCCCGAAGGTGCTCACAACAGGCTGACTCAGACCCGATAGGGAGGGAGGGGGGGAGAAAGAAAAAGACAGAAAAACTGAGGGATGGGGAGGGATATGAGGAGACGAGGGGAGGTGAGGGGGAGAGGATGGTGGAAGGGGAGGAGGAGGAGGAGGAGGAGGAGGAGCAGAAGGAGGAGGAGCAGAAGGAGGAGGAGCAGGAGAAGGAGGAGGAGCAGGAGAAGGTGGAGGAGGTTGAGGAGGAGCAGGAGGTTGAGGAAGAGGAGGAGTAGGAGGTGGAGCAGGAGGAGGAGGAGGAGGGCGAAGACGAGAGGGGCAGGGACTACTAGGATGAAGCTTAAGGACAACACAAGGGTGTTGATGAGCTTGGGGTGGGGGAGAAGAAGAGGTTGCTACGAAGAGTGAGTAAGTGAGTGAGGGAGGGAGGACACGGCCGTAAAGTGAGGCACCACAGAGCCAACGGGAGACACAACAAAGAAGAGGAAAACTGTAGTACACACCCACATCTGCACTCAGAAATTTGAGAGATGTTTCTAGAAGCATGTGAATAATCTACGATTTTTTCCTGCTGTGTGTGTGTGTGTGTGTGTGTGTGTGTGTGTGTGTGTGTGTGTGTGTGTGTGTGTGTGTGTGTGTATTCACCTCGGATCTGCTGCAGTATCTGTCGAGACAGCCAGACACCACCCTACGGCAGTGAGCTCAGAGCTCATTATTTGCCGATCTCTGGGTAGGTCTGAGACCACTCACACACCACACACCGGGACAGCAAGGTCACAACTCCTTGACTAACGTCCCGTACCTACTCACTGCTAGGTGAACAGTGGTTACACGTGAAAGGAGACAAACCCAACTTATCTCCGCCCGGCCGGGGAATCGAACCCCGGTTCTCTGACTTGTGAGGCCAGTGCTCTACCAATCCGCCACCGAGCCGTGTGTGTGTGTGTGTGTGTGTGCGTGTGTGTGTGTGTGTGTTTACCTAGTTGTATTTTGCGGGAGGAGAGCTATGCTCGTAGTGACCCGCAGTTGTATCTTTCCGCATCCAGATCTTTCTTTAAATCATGTATAGTTTTAGCACTCACTGTTCCCTCTTTCAGTTTGTTCCAGATATCTATTACTCTGTGTGGAAAGCTGTTCTTTTTCAGATCTCTTCTGTAACTGTCTTTCTTAAGTTTCTTCTCGTGTCCTCTTGTATTTCTTCTATCTCATTTTAGTAGGTCATCCCTATCAAGAATTTCCATCCCTTTCATAATTCTGTAGATGGTTATTATATCACCTCTTTCTCTTCTTTGTTCTGGGGTTGATACGTTTAGTTTGTCCAGTCTTTGTTCGTAAGTCAACTTGCAAAGTGTTGATGCCATATTTGTCATTGCTCTTTGAATTTATTCGTTGTTTTTTTTTTTTGTACTAGGTATCCACAGAGGCGCTGCGTATTCCAAATTTGGTCTTACCAGTCTAACTAGTATCTTCTTTACAATTTCCTCATCCATGTAGTCAAAGTACACTTTCATTGATCTTATTAAGTTATAAGTTTCTCCAACTATTTTGTTAACATGTTTGTCTGGTGTCATGTCGTTTGAGATCTGAGTTTACTTTTATAACTTTATAACTTCTTGTGTGTGTGTGTGTGTGTGTGTGTGTGTGTGTGTGTGTGTGTGTGTGTGTGTGTGTGTGTGTGTGTGTGTGTGTGTGTGTGTGTGTGTGCGCGCGCCCTAGTGTAGCTTAGAGCATTACCCATAGATCGGGCCGTATGTGAACTCTGAGCTCTCATCCGTCAGGGCAACAGCTGTCGATCACGAGTCTAACACGTGATCCAAGACAGTAATGAATTACACACACATGAGAAAAATATCCTTCTACCCGGCTACTATCAAGAACCACCAAACTATTTAGATAACTATCTGCCTATCGGGAGAGGGCGGGGCTGAGGAGGGTGACCCTTGTTCGACCTGACCTAACCTAAGATCGAGGCGGAGGGGGGAGGGGGGGAGGGGGAGAGCGAAAAACCGCAAAACACACGCCTCCTCACTCAACTCACTCACGCAGGCATTAAGACTGTGGTGGTGATAACGATGGTTCGCCATGGTCTTGGGTCACGTGTTGGACTCGTGATCGACAGCAATTTCCCTCCCTGAAGAGAGCTCAGAGCTCGTATAAAACCGATCTATGGGTAATGTTGTGACCTTACACGCACACACACAAACCCAAATCCCCGTCCACGAGTTCGAGTAACAACCCGCAGCGCAGCGATACTGAAATTAATTTAGCCATGGGATGTGGTGTCAATGGTGTGGCTGCATGGTGAAAGTGTGATGATGGTGATAGTAGTAGTGGTTGTGGGTGACAGTAGTACTAGTAGTGGAGGAAATAGGTTTGTGTTTTTGGTACTGGTGGTAAGCGCCTCAACTGAGTTTCCCCCCTCCCCCTCCCCCTGCCTCCACGTGACGTCACCCGTCCGTGTATCCTAAAGAACTACAAACAACACTGAGCCCTTCTCCCCTTCCCCCCCACCACCAACCAATGTTTATTTCCACGGGGCAAACCGCAAACACTTAAAAAATCACTGCGTCTGTAAACACACGAAAATTCTTACTCAAAGTATCTGTTGTCGAAATCCAAT
>NC_134781.1:78179056-78201556 GCF_046742065.1 Oratosquilla oratoria | reverse complement strand
CTTGAAATTCATCTCCCTTTGACACCAACGCCATTTTACAGGTTTATTATTTGGAAGAACCAAACGGTTCTTGTAGGCAACCAGAGTCTCAGTATCTTCCTCAAGGCGTTATCACACTGGGCTATTTTTTATCCGACTGTTGGAGCAGTCAGCGGCTTTCGGGAAGTGGTATGCTGGAAGAAAATAATTTTCCTCCAGCATATCAAACGACATTCCAAGTAAATTGTCGAGAAAACAAAAATAGTTGGCCACAGCGAAAAAAAAAAGTGTTGGAGGTGGTCGGTACCGCCGATTAATTGGATGTTGGAGGAAAAATAGCTCAAAGTGATAGCCCCCTTTTGGACCAGGCCGGGGAACAAGTTCTGCCTTTCGTGCACAGTTATTCCCTCCATTCTGAACTTCACATATGTGATGAATCGGTAACAGTTTGTATCATTTGTCCTCCGTGATCTTCACACGGACGCAAACCCTTCCCCAGCGCCGTCTTTCGTAACACGCGCGACCTCTATCCGACTTTTGACCTCTGACCGCACCACTGAGCAAAGGGTCACGACCCTGGGTCACAGGTAAGAGCCTCCAGGGGCGAGCTCCATGCTCTCTTCTTGGTCGGGTAATGTCTCTTTTTTTTCTTCCAGACGAAGCCTGGAAGAAAGCTGAAAGCGGGAGAAAGCCGATAACGAGAGAAAAGAAGAAGATAAGAATTAGGAAAAAGAAGAAAAAAAGAGACGAAGACGGAAGTACACAAAGACAAGTGAGCGCAAAAAAAAAGAGAAAAAAAAAAAAAAAAAAAAGGAAAGGAAAGGAACGAATGTAGGGAGAACAAAATGGGTCAAGACTTTTGTCCTCATGTTCCCACGCCATCGTGACCGTGAATATTCTCAATGGGAGGTGGGGGGAGAAGGGGGAGGGGGGCTGTAGGTTGGGGGGGAAGGGGGGGATCGCTGCACCAGAAGAATCCGCCCCCCCCCCAACTCCTCATCACCAACAATGCCACCATCACTGCCGCCGGAGCTTTCGAATTGCACGACCGGCTGCAGTAGAAAGTCACACCACTCGCGCAGAACCGCCGAGGAAGAGGAGGAGGAAGAGGAGGAAGAGGAGGAGGAGGAAGAGGAGGAGGAAGAGGAGGAAGAGGAGGGGAAGGAAGAGGAGGAGGAGGAGGAGGAGGAGGAGGAGGAAGAAGAGGAGGAAGAAGAGAAAGAGGAAGAGAAGGAGTAGGAGGAAACATAGAAAGATGTATGAGAAGAAAGATGTAGGAGGAGGAAGACGGGGAAGAGGAGGAGAAACGAGGAGTTGTAGAAGGGAAAGTAGGAGGTGAAAGAGGAGAAAGAGGAGAAGTAGTAAGAAGAGGAAGAGGAGGAAGAGGTGGAGGAATGTGGAGGAGGAGGAGGAGGAGTAGTAGAACGAAAAGTAAGAGGTGAAAGAGGAGAAAGAGGAGAAGTAGGAAGAAGAGGAAGAGGTGGACAAAGGTGGAGGAGGAAGAGTAGAAGGAAAAGTAGGAGTTGAAAGAGGAGAAAGAGGAGTAGTTGAAAGAGGAGAAAGAGGAGAAGTAGGAAGAAGAGGAAGAGGTGGAGAAAGGTGGGAAGAGGAGGAGGAGGATGAGGAAAAGTAGGTGAAAGAGAAGTAGGAAGAAGAGGTGGAGAAAGGTGGGAAGAAGAAGAGGAGGAGGAGGAGGAGGAGGAGGAGGAGGAGGAGGAGGAGGAGGAGGAGGAGGAGGAGGAGCAGCTGCCAGTCTCGTCACGTCTTCCGAGATAAGGAGTCTCGTGCAATTTGACACACAGGGGCTCATTAAGACACGCCGGCGTCTTAACGAGTTAACGAGGAGAGGAGGAGGAGGAGGAGGAGACAAGGTTACCTGGTCATGAAGAGAGACTAGTTCGGGATCGAACTAGGGCTTGAAAAGCGACAAGGCGAGGCCAGGTCGATTCCCAATGCATCACTGGGATTTATACTTGTGGTAATAATTACACCATTTAAGAAAGTACGAGTACAATCACTACTGCCACCAATACAGTCATCATAGAATACAAGTCCACCACAATCACCAACAATAAACCCAGAGAGACATCATCACGGAAAGAGCGGGAGAGGGAGGGAGAGGGAGGGAGAGAGAGAGAGAGAGAGAAAGAGAGAGAGGGAGGGAGGGAAGGAGAGAGAGAGAGAGAGAGAGAGAGAGAGAGAGAGAGAGAGAGAGAGAGAGAGAGAGAGAGAGAGAGAGAGAGAGGGAGAGAGATAGGAGAGAGAGGGAGAGAGAGAGAGAGGGGGGAGAGTGATGGATAGAGTGATGAGAGGGACAGGGAAAGAGAAAGGAGATATAGTCATACACACACACACACACACACACACACATATATATATACATATATATATATATATACGTATATATATATACATATATATATATATATATATATATATATATATATATATATACATATACATATTATATATATATAAAGATATATATATATATATATATATATATATATATATATATATATATATATATATATATATATAGAGAGAGAGAGAGAGAGAGAGAGAGAGAGAGAGAGAGCCACAAGACGAAAGTTACTAGAACCACTTAGGATACTAATCATAGACATTAACGCTCACCATATTCCCACTGAGATCACCAATTAAGAACCACGGGCATCAGCTCATCCCTTTGGCAACAGTACACCTTCCACGCGAATAAAATCGCCGGGCGGCTTCAAGACAATTTTTTTTAAAGTACGCCACTTGATCAACATATTAGCCTAAGCCAAACTGAAACGCAGGCGACACAGGCGACGCAGCACAGAGCAAAGGCAGACTTCTTCCTGTTGCTGAATTGAAGTACAGTTTGAACTTCCCTCTCATCTGAAATGGTTTCAGATGAACTACTTCAGTACTTCAGGTGAGACAAAAGTTCGACCTGTTTTAACTCCCTGATTCTTATAAGGATTAACCTCAGCTGAATTAAATCGCCTGACGACAGACAAAATTAATATCAACGTTGAATAATTGCGCCGACGGGCGAGTTAGTGTTATTGTTAAACAAGCATCGGTAGTAACATACTGACCACCAGAAACTACCACCAATTAAAGCTGCCGTTATACATCAATTCACTTGAAACTTTCAGAAGATTTCCTTCCCTAACGTTGCTGAGTAACTTGTTCATAATCGTTAAATCTCACTGAAGATCATTTCCCCCTTTCTGAAGAATGCCGGCCAAAATATGATGAAGAACAGACTGCAGCAACATTTGACGTTCCCATCTGTCGCACAAATTCTTGTTACAATGTCATTTATGGCGTGAGCACTGTCGTATCCCACACCTACACCATCTGTGACCGTCTGTGGCCAACTGAGTCAACGGTTCTGGCCTCCTCCAGGCACCGTCCACGTCGACCGGCTGACGTAGTCGTGGCCGAAGAGACCTCGAACTCAAATGGTCCCGAACTCAGATCGATGACGATGACAAAAGGCACTAGTGAGAAACCTCCTCGCCTAAGAAGAAGAAGAAGAAGAAGAAGAAGAAGAAGAAGAAGAATCTTAGGCCATGAGAACCTGCCAGACATTAACCTCTCAGTTAATTTTGAGCTCAATCTAAACCAGTTTTAATCCTCATTAATTTCAATGTCCCTTTTGGTCATCCTGAAGGGCCAAGAACCGATCTTTGTGGCACACCGCTACTAACAACAACACTAACACTTTGGCGTCTACATTAAGGGGGGGAGAAGGGGAGGGGGAGCCGTGTAAAGGAAGGTGGTATGGGGGGGGGAAGAGAGTGGAGAAAGTGGGGTAAGGGAAGAAGGTAATGGGGGGGGGGAGGAAAGTGGGCCGGGTAGGGAAAAAGAAATTATGTATGGGAAGTGAAACGAGAGAGGGTAAGAGAGGGAAGGAGAAAAGTGGGGAAGGAAGGAGAAAAGTGGGGAGGGAAGGAGAAAAGTGGGGAGGGAAGGAGAAAAGTGGGGAGGGAAGGAGAAAGGTGGGAGGGAAGGAGAAAAGTGCGAAAGGAAGGAGAAAGGTGGAGGAAAGGAAAAAGGAGGGTAACGGAAGAGGAAGGTGGGGAAGGGGAAGGTGGGGAGAGGAAGGAAAGAGGAAGGTGGGGAAGGAGAAAGAAATGGGGAAAGGGAGGAAAGAAGGCGAGAAGGCGAAAGGGAAGAAAAACATGGTAGGGAACTGAAAGACAAAGGAGTGATGGTCGGACAAAGGGTCGGGAAGAGGGAGGTGGAGGGGGGAAGAGAGAGGTGGAGGGGGAAGAGGGAGGTGGAGTGGGGAAGAGAGGTAGAGGGGGGAAGAGAGAGGTGGAGGGCGAAGAGAGAGGTGGAGGGGGAAGAGAGAGGTGGAGGGGGAAGAGAGAGGTGGAGGGGGAAGAGAGAGGTGGATGGGGAGTGAAGAGAGAAGGGAGAGAGAAAGAGAAAGATGAAAATGAGGATACGGGAGGGGGGAGGAGGAGAGGGAGTGCGGGGATGAAGGAGAGGGAGACAAGAGGGAGAGAGGGGGAGGAGAAAACGGGGAGAGAGTGAGAGGGGAATACGGGGAGACAGGGGGGACGAGAGGGTGTGGGGGAGAGATGGGGAGAGAGGGGGAGAAAGGATGTGGAGTAGAGATGGAGAGAGGGTGTGGGGGAGAGATGGGGAGAGAGGATGTGGAGTAGAGATGGAGAGAGGGTGTGGGGGGAAAGAGGGGACAAAGGGGGTGGGGAGAGAGGGGGAAAAGGAGGTGGGGAGAGAGGGGGGAAAGGAGATTGTGAGAGAGGGAAGAAGGGTTAAAAAAAGGGATAGGAGAAGGGGTGGGAAAGAATGTGTGGAAGGGAGGATGGTGTGAGGGAGTGAGGGAAAGGGGGTGTGGAAGCTGGGGAGAGTGATGGAGGGGAGGGGAGGGGAAGAAGGACGAGGAGGGGCAAGGGAGAGGAAGTGGGATGAGGAATAGGAGGGGGGGAGGGGAGGAAAGGGGAAGTGGGGCAGAGAATTGGGGAGAGGAAGATGAAGGAGAGAGAGAGAGAGAGAGAGAGAGAGAGAGAGAGAGAGAGAGAGAGAGAGAGAGAGAGAGAGAGAGAGAGAGAGAAGGGGAGAGAAAAGGAAGGAGAGTGAGAGAAAGGGCAAATAATGAAGGAAAGAGAGCCTCAGGGGGGGGGTATAAGGTTGAAGAGGTGTGAGGGGGGGAGGGGGCCGTAGGAGATGAATAGGGGGGCATGACCAGGTGGGGGAGAAAACGAGAGGGAAGAAGAGGAAGGGGAGGAAATTAGTGGGAAGGGAATGAGGAGGGTACGGAAGGAGAAGGAGAGAGAGAAGGAGAGAGAGAAGGAGAGAGAGAGAGAGAGAGAGAGAGAGAGAGAGAGAGAGAGAGAGAGAGAGAGAGAGAGAGAGAGAATGTGAGAAACAGAGACAAACCGCGCGCGCGAGAGAGAGAAAGAGAGAAAGAGAGAGAGAGAGAGTGAGAAACAGAGACAGAGAGAGTGAATGTGAGAAACAGAGACAGACCGAGAGAGATAAAGAAAGAGAGAGAGAGAGAGAGACAGAGAGAGAGAGAGAGAGGGGAATGAGAGAGGGAGAGATGAGAGAGGGGAGAGATGAGAGAGGGGGAGAGTGGAGAGAGAAAGGAGTGAGAGAGAGGGGGAGAGAGGACAGAGAGGGTAGAGAGGAGAGAGAGGGGGAGAGAGGACAGAGAGGAGAGACAGGGGAGAGAGGAGAGTGTGAGAAACAGAGACAGAGACCGCGCGAGAGAGAGAGAGAGAGAGAGAGAGAGAGAGAGAGAGAGAGAGAGAGAGGAGAGTGTGAGAAACAGAGACAGAGACCGCGAGAGAGAGAGAGAAGAGAGAGAGTGAGAGAGGGGGGGGAGGAGAGAGAGAGGGGGGAGAGAGGGAAGAGAGGAGAGAGGGAGAGAGGAGAGAGAGGGAGAGAAGAGAGATAGGGGGAGAGAGGAGAGGGGGGAAAGAGGAAAGAGGAGAAAGGAGATGGGGAGAGAAGACAGAGAGAGAGGAGAGAGAGGAGAAAGAGGAGAGGGGAGAGAGAGAGAGAGGAAAGAGAGGGAGAGAGAGAGAGAGAGAGAGAGAGAGAGAGAGAGAGAGAGAGAGAGAGAGAGGAGAGGGGAGAGAGAGAGGAGAAAGAGGAGAGGAAAGAGAGAGAAGAGAGAGAAGAGAGGAGAGAGAGGGGAGAGAGGAGAGAGAAAGGGGGAGAGGGGAAAGGGAGAAAGAAAGAAAGAAAAAAAGAAAGAGAGAGAGAGACAGAGAGGGGGGGGGGTAATATGCAACAATAAGTAAAAAAGAAAATCCATACAACAAAACCTATGAAGCCTTCGAACAGTTCCTTCCGTTTCCACTAGACCGCACCAACTACTGAGGGCGAGGAGCCCACGCCAGGAGGCGCTGAGTAGCTGCGGCCGAAGCCGTCACCTTTGTCCTATGATGCGCACTGGAGACTGTTGGGGCAGGTAATCAACAGCCAATGCTGAGAATCGGAAAGAAGTGCGGGATTCGAACCCGCAACTAAGCGAGTGAGAGACAAACATGCTTCTGATGACGCCAAGAACTACTGAAGAAGGAATCAAATCTTGGTTCCTCGCTCGCGAATATCCTACTGACGAAGGATTCGTTGTTCCTTACCATGGAGTAGTATTCCCTCATGGTGCCGAAGACGTCTGCCACTCGCTCAAGGTCCTCCTCGAAGTCGCACTTGACCAGCAACAGGTGAGAAAAATATCTTCTCCTGGGCGGTCGTCAACCTAGATCGATATACGTCGTCCTTGTAACAAACACTTTAGAAAAAATCCTTAGTTCGCTTTCTGGAACGTCCCCGCTAACGTATAACTCTGACTTCGGGGGGAAGAGTAAACTTCGGTAGTTTCAGGAAGAACTTCGTTGGGTCAGTTCGTGAAAAAAACGTTTCGCAAGCACTTCGCTCGATCTCAAGACCTCTTCGCTTCAGGAGCTAAGGACGACTACCAGGGTTCCTGCGCACCTCCGACTCAAAGGCTCCCGAAGTCACACATGACGGATCTTGGGATGGTGACCGTCGTGGGGAGGTCTCCATGCACACAGAAACTCTCGGCCAATCACCGCTCGCCGCCCTACATTACCGCCCTGCCATTGGCTGTTGGCCCTCGGGGGCTCGAAGGAGCAGCAGGTGCGTGTGAGCGTGAAAGTAGGTAAGTGTGTGAGGCGGCACATGGCGTGGCCATCCACCCTCCTCCTCCTCTTCCTCCTCCTCTTCTTTCTTCCTCCTCCAGACGGCGACAGCGGTGGACGTGGCTACTTCTCCGCCTGATACCGAAATCTGGAGTCTCCCTTCTCAGCTGTAAAGGAAACGAGTCTTGGGGAAAACAAAGTCATGCCCTGGATTCATGTTCGCAAATCTTAATGAAGTTTTTTTTTTATCAGTACAGAATTGGAAGATGACGAAAAATACGAAGAAAAAACAGAAGGAAGAAGAAATGAAGAAGAAGAAGAAGAAGAAGAAGAAGAAGAAGAAAAGAAGAAGAAGAAATGAAGAAGAAGAAATGAAGAAGAAGAAATGAAGAAGAAGAAATGAAGAAGAAGAAATGAAGAAGAAGAAATGAAGAAGAAGAAATGAAGAAGAAGAAATGAAGAAGAAGAAGAAGAAGAAGAAGAAGAAGAAGAAGTGAAGAAGAAGAAGAAGAAGCAGTGAAGAAGAAGAAGAGAAGAAGAAGAAGAAGAAGAAGAAGAAGAAGAAGAAGAAGAAGAAGAAGAAGAAGAAGAAGAAGAAGAAGAAGAAGAAGAAGAAGAAGAAGAAGAAGAAGAAGAAGAAGAAGAAGAAGAAGAAGAAGAAGAAGAAGAAGAAGAAGAAGAAGAAGAAGAAGAAGAAGAAGAAGAAGAAGAAGAAGAAGAAGAAGAAGAAGAAGAAGAAGAAGAAGAAGAAGAAGAAGTGGGTGGTTCTCGAGTACTTTCTCGATGTTGCTACTACAAGATCGCAGCTGCCTGTAGGACTCGAGACACGAAGGACAGCGACAGACAACACGCCTTCCCCGTTAGAAATAACGCTGCAAGACCCCACGAAGCACGCGACCGTAATTGGCACAACAATAACGCGCCCTTGACTTTATTCTGGCTAAAGACGGGCGATTTCATACAGCTGGGGAGGCGACCATGGAGTCGCTTCTGGCTTTTTTTTTTTTTTTTTTTTTTTTTTTTTTGCAGAAACAAAAATCTTTTAATGACGTCATCACGTTCAAGAGGACAGCTACATCGTTTGTCTCTTTTCTCTCCTTCACTCTCTCTGAGTGCATGTTTCATACAACCAATATTCAAGAAACTTTAGTGACATCCTTACGGACCAGATCCCCACAGGAATATTGAATTAGCAAGACCTATCTCCCATCAAAAAGAAAATGTTTATTATTTATCTTCTATCCTTCCATCCCTCCTGTACCATTTCAGATTTCACCTTTTCAGTGCAACATTTTCCCAAAGGTTGACTCTCTCTCTCTCTCTCTCTCTTTTTCTCTCTCTCTCTCTCTTTTTCTCTCTCTCCCTCTCTCTATCCGTTCTTTTGTATCGTTCTAGAAAAAATTATCTGTGCGTTTGTGAATTCGGAAGGTGTTGTATGGGTGACCTGCCATCTTCAAATCTCGTCAGCGCCCTCATCTTTACCTCGGGGGGGGGGGGGGGGGGGGGGGGGGGGGGGGGGGGGGCAAACCCACCGTGGCGCTGGCATTCGGTCCCAGGGGGCGGGGGGTGCAACCCCCCACCGTGGCGCTGGCATTCGGTCCCGAGAATGGGAACAGGAGGGAATCTTGGCAAACTCGATTGTGGTTCCTTTTCTTCCTCCTCCTTCTTTTCCTCTTCCTCCTTCTCTTCTTCCTTCTTCTATTTCTGTTCCTCCTTCTTCTATTCCTCTACCTCTTCCTTCTGTTCCTCTTCCTCCACCTTCTACTTCCTCTTCCTTCTATTCCTCTTCCTCCTCCTATTCTTCCTCTTCCTCCCCCATTCTTCCTTTTCCTTCTATTCCTCTTCCTCCTCTTTCTATTCCTCTTCCTCCTCTTTCTATTCCTCTTCTTCCTCCTCCTTCTATTCCTCTTCTTCCTCCCATTCCTTTTCCTCTTCCTCTTCCCTCTCTTCTTCCTCTTCTCTCTCTCTTCCTCCTGCTGTTCTTCCTTCACTTCTTCCTCCTCCTCCTTCTATTCCTCTTCTTTCTCTTCCTCATATTCCCCATCATCCTCCTTCTATTCCTCTTCCTCCTCATTTTCCCCCTCTTCCTCCTGCTGTTCTTCCTTCCCTTTCCTCCTCCTCCTCCTCCTCCGTGCATTTGTGGGTTGATACGATCTGTCGTTAAGGTGACGGCTTGACAAAAATCTCAGGAGTCAGTTTCCGCGTCCACGGGGCTGTTGACCCTCGCTGGGCAACGCCTCGGAATTTTAACTTTAATAACAACAACAGCGACAACAACAACAACAACAGCAACAACAACAACGACAACACCACGGCTCGGAGGATTTGAACGAGGCAATGACGTCACACAATCACCATTCCCCCCCACCCTACCCCCATCTCCCCCCACCCTACCCCCATCTTCCCCCCCCCCCATCCATGTATAACCCATCAAACCAGTGTTTTGGTGTTCATCGTTACAAAAGTGAAAGTCTTAATAACCCCCCCTCTCTCTCTCCTCTTCTTTCTTCCTCTCCCTCCCATTCTCTTCCCCCCCTTGTCTACTCCCTCTTCTCTCTCCCTTGTTCTCTCCTCCTTGTTATCTCCCCATCTTCTCTCCCCCCGTCTAGTAATGACCGCATTCCTATTTAATTACCAAGACTATTACAAAGCAATTTAATTCGTACACGTACGTAGACCTGTTATCAAAAATATATTTACAATAGAAAAGTACAAACAAATTAATCATTTAATAAATAAATCAAATGTACCTAAACCTGTTATAGAAATAAATGTACAATAAATTCACGTGAATCAGAATAAATGAATTATTAGACAAATAAATAGAATAAACAAAATGAACCTAAATATGTTTATTAAAAAAGAATGTACAGCTATAAAAGTACATCAGAAAAAATAAATACATAAATAACGAATAATTAAAATAATAAATAAATAAAATAATACATTGATGTCCAAAGGTTAGGAGACGCTACCTTGACCCTACGTGTTACGAGAGCCAAAGGAAACACGTCGATGAAGTAAAACAATATCCAACTACATCCTTTTTAATTTATTATTTAATGTATTTATTCATTCTTTTACTTATTTATTTTACTTGAGCAAGAAATATTACTCACTTCCCCACCCACATCGTTTAGCGCTCGCTGATTGGCCAATTCAAACACGTTTGAACAATAATAATTTGGCATTGTAAATATATCTACAAACGAGATGCTGGGCTAGGTTTTACCAAGTCCACATGGCCATCAAAAAATTCATAACCCGAAATAAACAAGAATAGATTAATATGCACATAGATAATGAAATAAAAATTACTACATTAATAAACACCACAACACCATTAAACAATTAGATAACAACACTAAACTAAAATAATAATAATGATTGCAGTGATGGTAACAATAATAACAATTTCAATATATGAAGTAATACAAGACTCCCATACGTACAGGTATTTTTCTCAGGCTCGTGTACAAAAGAAAGAAAAAGAAAAAAGAAAGAAAGAAAGAAAAAAAAAATGTTTTGGGTCGTACACGCCTCACACAACCCAACGGCTGTTAACGGTTTCCAAAACCGTACGAACGCATCAAAGTTCTGCGAGAAATCGGTAAAACAATATTCTCAATCTCTCTCTCTTTCTCTCTCTCCCCTAGCCCCCTCTCTCTCCCTCCCCCTACCCTCTCTTCCTCCCCTACCTTCTCTCCCCCCTCTCTCTCTCCCTCTCACCTAGCCCCCTCACTCATTCTCTCTCTTCCTCCACTACACACTCTTTTTCTCTCTCTCAACTGACCCCTCTCTCTCTCTCCTACACCCTCTCTCCCTGCCCTGCCCCCTCTCTCTCCCTCCCCTGCCCCCCTACCTCCCCTCTCTTCCTCTCCCCTACCCCCCTCTCTCTCCCTCTCCCTACCCGCTCTCACTCCCTTCCTCCCATGCCCCTCTCTCTCTCTCCCTCCCCTACCCTCCTCTCTCTCCCTCTCCCAACCCCCCTCTCTCTCCCTCTCCCAAACCCCCCCTCTCTCTCTCTCTCTCTCTCCCTCCTCTACCCCCCCCCCCACGTTTTCTTCTGTGCAAACAAGTATACGAATTGGCCACTTCACACGTGGATGACACGCTACCGCTGACATCTACTTGCCCTCGAAGTCCAAAGGTGACAATCTTGGTGGCGCTTAACAGACCAAAACAAGTCACCTTTGCCCTCAGTGCTTAGTGGACTAATAGTTATGAAACAGAACCCAGAACCTCCCCGCGAGTTAGCTACACCCTTCCGTGCCAGGTGGCACTTTCCCCCTCTTAATAGGAATGCCGCCAAGTGATTTTATTCACTTAACTCGCCGAATCCTCAGTAGAGATGGTCAAGAATAAAAAATAATAAAATAAAAAGTGGGGCGGTTATGAATATATATATATATATATATATATATATATATATATATATAAATAAGCCAAATCAAATAAAAAGGCGCGTAATTTCAGGCCAACAGAACAGCTGCTCCAACCCCCGTTGCACTGCAATGCAATGCACTACACTGCATTGCACTACAATTTCCTCCACTGCACTGCAATTCACTCCACTGTACTGCATTGCACTGCAATTCACTCCACTCTACTGAATTGCACTGCAATTCACTCCACTGTACTGCATTGCAATGCAATTCACTCCACTCTACTGAATTGCACTGCAATTCACTCCACTGTACTGCATTGCGATGCAATTCACTCCACTGTACTGCAGTGCAATTCATTTCACTGTACTACCCTGCAATTCATTCCACTATAATGCACTGCACTGCGATGCACTGCAGTTCACTCCATTGCACTGCAATTCACTCTACTGTACTGCAATACAATGCAATTCCTTCCACTGTACTGCACTGCAATTCACTCCACTGTAATGCATTGCACTGCACTCCACTGCACTGTGATGCACTGCACCTGGAGGTATATCCCAGCCAGTACCCGGGTTTACAACAAGCGTCCTCTCATTACTCCATCCAAAGATGAGGTTTGTGGCAACACGCCACTACTGCAGTGTCCCCTTAACGCATTTACCATTGCTGTGTAATAAAATTGATAATCGTGGTCAATCTATTATACGTGTACATGGTAATCAAATTATATGTTGTAAATAATGTTGCCACATAAAGGATGGCCCTTATAATGTGGAAAGCATCTTGAGTATGACATGACTGTATAAATTGTACAAAGTGGTAAAATATTGATTGTATATAGTTTATGTGGTGGCGGTCGAGTGAGTCCGTCCCACATCAATCATGACTCTTACTTCCTTCCACTTCATTCTTTCCTTCCACTAATCCCCCCTCCCTCCCTCTCCCCATCTTATCTATCCTGCCCTCTAATTAAAAAAAAAATAACGAGTCACAAAGAGATGAACTTTCAATTCAACCCTCTCTTGAGGGAAATAATCATCTCCCACGATGTGGAAACTCATCACATCAGATTCTTCTCAATGATAAACCGTGGCGATTCCAGGTCGACCGCCTAACGCGGTCCACGTTCGAATCCTAACACTACCGGTGCCTGGCGTTGGGTTTCTCATCTTATCAGGAAAATAAGAGCTAAATATAAATCCATCCCAAGAAAAAAATATAAATATAATCTGCTGGATGTCGCAGGGATATAAGACTTCCAAAATCGATTGGGATGGTTATTTTCTCTTTCTCTCTCTCTCTCTTTCTCTCTCTCTCTCTCTCTCTCTCTCTCTCTCTCTCTCTCTCTCTCTGTCACTGAAGCAGATGACCCACTTAAGTGCCCAAGCATCTGCCGCAGCGGGCAACCCGCTCGGGCTGCGACCTGACGTCACAAAGGCAGTAATGACGTCACAGGTAAGAAAGTGTCGCGTGCCCCACTCTTCCGGTCACTTCACGCAGCAAGGAGGGAGTAGGAGTGGGAGAGAAAAGATAGAAGAGAAAGGGGGAGGAAGAAGGGAGAGGAAGGAAGGAGAAGGGAGAGTAAGGAGGGAAAAGGTTGAGAGAGTGAGAGGAAGAAGAGAAAGGGATAGAGGGAGAGGGAGAGAGAGAGGGTGAGGGAGAGGGAGATAGAGAGGGGGGTGAGAGAGAGCCAAAGAACGATGCATACCTCGCCACCAATTCCGAAAAGAAGGCGGGGGAACATATGCCAGTAGATTATCTGCAACCACCTTTTCCTTGAGTGCTAGGACACCTGTCTTAGGCAGACATTCCCCTCTGTGCTCCTCCACTTTTTCCTCTTCTTCTCCTCCTCCTCCTTCTCTTCCTCCTCCTCTTCCTCCACTGTGGTGGCCGTCCATCAAGAAACGGTCATATATTTGTTCATAATTTGGTCATTGGCGCATATGATTACGTGTGTATTGAAAATTATGTCTGTAAACAATAAATTTTCGAACGAAATGTCAATCAATTTAATTCAATGTAATTTCTCACAAATGTGATTTCAGACCTAAATGTTTGCTATTCACCGTTATTTATCATTACTTAGAAAAAAATTATATATATATATATATATATATATATATATATATATATATATATATATATACACATTACATACATAACCATGCAGTGCTCTACCTATTTCTGTAAAGCCCAAAAGGATGTAAAAAAAAAGTACTAAATACAGACGAAATACAATTTATTACGTAATACAATGGCCACTGCTTCCTCTCGTCGTTTTATCTTCGTTCCCTAAGCTGAAGAAGATCGCCTGGCGCCTTGCACGAGGTCATAACCGTAGGCCCTCTTCACACTAGCGATCTGAACCGCGCCGAAACCGCGGCAGTACCGTATAGTCAAGGAAAAAATCTGCGCAATTCTATGTGAAAGCCCCCAGTGACTTATACTGTAATTGAACCGTCGGGTTCAAACCGCGACGGTTGAAACCTCTTGTGTGAACGGGGCCCTGCGGGGTCCAAATAGTCTATCATTCGCCAGCATAAAATAATGTGCGAGAACCACAGCAAAGGAACACAAAGGAAGAACAAACAACAGCAGGCCTACTGGCCCGAACGAGGCTGTTTGTGTTTACTATAAAGCTACAACTAAGAAAACAGGGCAACTAGGCGATAGAAGATGAACTAACACTACTGCTACCATTATCTTATCTAATTACAATTAGATGCCGGGCTGTCAGATCTTTTAAAGGATAATATTTCATTTGCGGATTAGAGTCCAAATATTTATCTAAGCGATTTCTGAATGTTGTCATTGTGTTACTTTCAACGAAGCGGAAGGAAGATTAGGAGACGTGTAAGTAGAGCAGGAATTTCCCGGAGAAGTTGACCTCAGGTCATTCGTAGCCGGGCAGTTCCCCAACCTGTTCATCACACCCACACCCACACACCCACGAGCTTCCTGGACCTGATCCCAGCGTCCAGAAACATCCGCCCAAACTGGTTTCTGGTCCGGGGATCCTCCAGGAAGCCGCTCGGGGGTCAGGAGGGAACCGCATATCACAGGGTCACTCCAAGGTACGTTTTCCTCGCTGCGATTATCGTTCAACGATGATCGTTCATGGATCAACGATGATCGTCCAACGATTGTCTACCGCGCCAATTCTTAGTTTTTGAATAATGGGGCTGTTTTCCTTTGAGTTGCAAACTACGACGATGGACAATTTCAACCCAACTACCAACGCGCTTACCCAAATAGGATGCCAGGTAGTAGGATGCGCGTCACCCGCCACTAGTAGCTGTGGCAATAGGCTAATAATTAATCGCCCAGAGCAAAACGTACCTTCAGCCATCAAGAAACGACAACTACAGTGCCCCATCCACGGTACGATCTGGTCGGATCCAATCGGATGTGTCCGGCGGCCTCAAGACCAGATCGTGCCGTGGATGGAGTTCCTAAGGCCCTGTTCACACGAGCGGTTTCAACCGCGGCGGTTCAATTACGTTATAAACAAATGTACGTGTTCACATACAACCACGCAGTTTTTCCTTGACTATGCGGTACCGCCGCGGTTTCTGGGCGGTTGAAACCACTAGTGTGAACAGAGAGTGGGGGTTGTGGGGGTTCCTGACTATCTTTGTCCCCTTCTGTACCTGGTGATCCTTTACCTTTCCGTTATGGCTGCCGCCAGATGATTTTAATCGTCTTCGCACTAAATAAAGGCTTAATCGTGATGACCAACGCTTTAACCGTAAATGTACATGTACACTTAATTGTTCAATTGCTGATGTACTGATACCGCGTTTGAATGCTAACTCAGCGGTCCACGTTCGTGCCTACCCATGGTTGAAAAGCATCACTGCACTGCAAGCCGGCAACCCAACTCTGGTGGGCAAGAAGTTGTGCGTGCGTGCGTGTGCATCCAAGCGCGTGTGTAAGGTCACAACATTACCCATATGCCCATGTATGAGTTCAGCGCTCATCCGAGAGGGAAATAGCTGTCGATCACGAGCCCAACACATGATCCAAAAATGTGGTGTACCACTACTTTTATGGAACAACATTAACTGCATCCTACACTTATCATCGCCAGCCAACGTCAACTAAATACCACCTTCATACAAGTAAACAGCTAAAAGACACTATCTTTTTCCAAGAAGAGTTGTACTCTCTATTTTGTGTGTGTGTGTGTGTGTGTGTGTGTGTGTGTGTGTGTGTGTGTGTGTGTGTGTGTGTGTGTGTGTGTGTGTGTGTGTGTGTGTGTGTGTGTGTGTGTGTGTGTGTGTGTGTGTGTGTGTGTGTGTTTCACCAAGGTCTTTGTATAACGTGTTGGACTAGTGATCAACAGCTATTTTCCCCCCGGAAGAGAGCTCAAAGTTCGTATATGACCGATCTATGTGTAATGCTGTGACCTTACACGCTCACACACACCCAACTTCCCGCCCACGAGTTAGAGTAACAACCCGCAGCGCAACGATACTGAAATTATTTCAGCCGTGGGCGGGATTCGGACCCGGACCGCCGTAGCGGCAGCCGGAGACTACCAACTACGCCATGAGTTGGGTGTGTGTTTGTGTGTTCGAGTGTGTGTGTGTGTGTGTGTGTGTGTGTGTGTGTGTGTGTGTGTGTGTGTGTATGGTGTGCACGCGCGAGTTTAGAAACACACATACACACACACACACACATACTACCACCTATTTACATGACGCCTTTCACACTCCTCAACCGCCTCCGTAGAAACCGCCCAGCAGATGGCCTTCTTCCGCGCGGACGGCAATGTCCACTGCCACTTTCATTCCACACCAAAGCTCCTTCATTCCCAGGGACCTAAAGTCCTTCTACGTTTCCAAAGGTCTAGGGTAGGACAGATGTCCACGTAGCCGTAACCAGTACTGGGCTCCTAGTAACACGACATCTACCTTCCCCAGCCCCGTTCGAGTGACGATCGTGGCGAGATCGAAGAAGAAACAGGCAGCTCTTCCTCCCATATGGTGCAACTCTCTCTAAGAGACACCGCAATTCCCTCCCCCCCATCCCCCCCTCCTCCTCCCTCCTCCCTTGATTATAGCCACAGTGATTTCTCTCTCGCTATAATGTCTTTCTCGCTATGTCTTTTCACCTCGTCTTTGTGCCCTTCCGTCTTTGAGACACACCCTCGAAGATCATCATCTACAGACAACACTGTTAATGACCAATTACACTTGTCATTAACAAGAATGTACTCTTTCGTATTTCCAGTATCATATTGCCGATGTCAGTGTTAATGAAAATGATGGAGGTGCCTTATTTCAGTATTGTGAATTATTTGTTGTGGTGCGTATTTTTTTTTTTTTTTTTTGCTTGGGTTCTTTTAAGAAGGAAAATTATGACAACCCTAGTCACAGTACAGCACTATACCCCCAAATTCGATTTTATAAATACATTTCATGTCCTTTTCATACGAAGACGCACTCAATATATTCTGTTCTTGCTAACGACTGACGAATTTGTCCACACACACACACACACACACACACACACACACACACGACTTGACGGAGCAGTAGGAATGTTCGCGGCCGCCACTACAGCCGTCCGGGTTCGTATCCTCCCCAGGGCTAAAATAAATTCAGTATCGCTGCGCTGCGAGTCGTTACTCCAACTCTTGTGGGAGGGGAATTGTGTGTGTGTGTGTGTGTGTGTGTGTGTGTGTGTGTGTGTGTGTGTGTGTGTGTGTGTGTGTGTAAGGTCACAGCATTACCCATAGATCGGTCATATACGAGCTCTCTTTTCCGTGAGGGAAATAGCTGTCGATTACGAGTCCAACACGTGATCCAAGACCATGAAGAATCATACACACACACACACACACACACACACACACACACACACACACACGCACGTACACATGTATAAAACTACTCTACATTTAGATTATAACGATAGTGAGCTTTATCTAATTAGCTGCTAGCATTTCTTTACGTTGCATTTCTAGTGTGGGCAATTACTGGGAACAATCTGAAGGAAAAAAAAAATAATAAATCCTTGTTGCCAAATTAAGAATAACATTTCAACTCCTTCTGTTTCGAGTAGACACAACCTTTTTCCTCTACTCTTGCTCCAGACAGGCAGGAGAGAGATTTATTGAGGCGTTCGAACACAAAAGCACAGTCGGATGCACTTCCATGCGTCTCGTTGGGATGACTTTGCATTCTTGCTAAAACAAAGATCAGCAATAATGCAAATTACGCTCCAGATGAAACGCGAGTCACGTTGATCGCAAGAATTCTATCTATCAATATCTATATTCCAAGAGTTTTTCCCCTCCTTATATGGGAGGTAGCCAGTCAAGGCTCGTACCCACTCGTACACTCTCATCCACCACCCACTTTTTAGCCTCTCGTGGATGAGGCATCCTAATCTCGACCCAATCCCACTTACACAGATGTTTTCCAAAGTCCGACGACATTTGACTTTTTCTTTCTCAATGTTCATAGTTGACGCTCAGGCTGTAAAAGGACTGCCATGTTTTACAGTGAAACATGGCGAAGATAATACATCTAATGTTTACCCTGTGAAATGTCTGGTTATTAGTGTTTTACTGAAACATTACGACAGCAAAGAGGAATAGCGCCATTTATTATATTTGCATAAAAAATATACCACAAGGCAATTGGAGCAACGAAAATGTTGATAGTTGGCAACTCACAACAAACAAAATCTGACGCGGTGTTGGTGAACCTAGCTGGACATCGACCTCGGATCATCATCACCATCATCCACGACTGCAGGTGTCTTATGGGGGAAGGGGGGAGGTTATCACATTAAGCTATTTTTCCTCCAACCTCCGATTAATCGGCGGTAACGTCCAACTCCAGAACTTTTTTTCCGGGGGATTTTTTTTCCTCCAGCATATCTGCTCCGACAGTCGGAGGAAAAATAGCCCAGTGTGATAGTCTTTACTAGTCACAGGATATCACTCTTCTTTGTCGAGTTTCTCAGACTGTTCTCGTCCTACTTCCTTCTCAAGTTTAATTTGATCATTTCCTCAACAAAATCTACATAACTACTTCCTCCTTAAATCCTACAGTTCCAGTATAATCTTAAGGAATTACTTTAAACTCTCAATATATTATTTTTTCTTACCTCACCAAAATCATATATAGAGTAATTTTATACATCAATTATATTTCAATACGATTTATATATAAATTTATGTATCACTTATATACTGAAAAATGTGTATCAAATGTATATAATTATGTATCGACAATGACAGTAGACTATCCAGACACAAAACAGCTCTGCAAAAAAAAAAAAAAAAGAAAAAAAAGGAAAAGGAAAAAAAAAAAGAAAAAAGAAAGAAAAGAAAAAAGAAAGAAAAAAAGACTATTAGCTACATTCGATCCGCGATGTTTTATCTGCAGAATAACGCATGGGCCGTGGCCACCACGTGCGTGCGTGGGTGCGCGCGCGCACTGAAGCGGTAACATAGAGAGTCTTAACTAATCGCACGAACGTCCGTTCCTGCCCCCATCAGGGAAGGGAGAAAGGAAGCCAATCTTCCGAGTCACGTGAACAGTCCCGAGTTCTCTTCCCAGAACAAGAGCAAAGACGCCGATATACGTGATCGACCAATCCTGGTGGTGACATGACTGGCGAGTCGCGTCGTGTGACGTCAGACCGTGACGTCATGTCGTGTCGTCAAGTCGTGTCGTTATTCGCGAAGTATGGAAGAAAGTCTGGTGAGTATTTTGCTGCCACGATTTCGGTACTCAAAGGCGAAAGGCTATCGAGGAAATGACGTTTCCTGAACTTAAGATATGTTGAAGAAGGCGGAAAAAAAGCAGACACGGGTCTAGTTCCGAGTTTATTCCTGACCGGAACATTTCTTTGAAGAAGGTTAGTGAGAAACCGGTCAGGAATAAAGTCGGAGTCAGATTAGTCTTCTTTTTCCACCTTCTTCAATTTGTTACGTCTCAAAATATACATGTACACACACACATACACACACACACACATATATATATATATATATATATTTCTCTAACATAGCTGCTATATAATCTTGAGATCTATTTCATTGGCGTAACTAATCGCAGTGGATGATATTTGTCTTGTTGTTGTTATAGTTGTGATTGTAGTTGTCGTTGTTTTGAAGTTCCCTACAGACATCTCCATCTCCATCACCATCGAATTGCCACGGGTCAACGATCCCAATTTTTTTCCTCAGAGACTTTCATCCTCCTCCGGCAGAAAATAATATTTTATCGTTATCACTATTTCCTTCCTGTTCGTTGTTGTCTTAGGGCCACAGTAACGCCCCCCCCCCTTTTTTTTTGGGGGGGGGGGAAGGTTGGATGTCATTTGGCAAATCTTAATTCTAATTTTATTACAACGAACGAAACACACACACACACACACACACACACACACTCACACACACATCTCCTGGCGCAGCGGTTAGAATTCCCGCCTGACACTACGGCGGTCCGGGTTCGAATCCCGTCCAGGGCTGAAATAATTTCAGTATCGCTGCGCTGCGGGTTGTTACTCCAACTCTGGTGGTGGGCGGGGAGTTGGAGGTGTGTGTGCGTGTAAGGTCACAGCATTACCCATAAATCGATCATACGAGCTCTGAGCTCTCATCCGGGAGGGAAATAGCTGTTGATCACGAGTCCGACACGTGATCCAAGACAATGGTGAATCACACACACACTGAGCGGAATAATACATATTTCCCAAGTGTGGATCGCACCTTCCACCCAGCCTGACCTGACTTGACCTGTTTAGTGCCGGTGGCATTCTCTCAGTCTTCTTCTGGTCCTTGTTAACACTAACCTAACTTTGGGTTTAGCTAACCCATCACTAACCTGACCCATCCCCTTCACCCGGTTTAGAAATAGAGCAAATCCTAACCCTCAACTAACATGACCCAAGGTCAACCTAACCCAGTCTCGACCCAGCCTATTGTAGACCTAATCTTAAGCAAAGCCTATCTTAAAACAAACCCAAAACAGCTTTGACCCAGCCCAATCTAAATTTAGCGTAATCCATAAATGCCCATCTCAACACGTCAAACTTAACGCAACGATCAAGTAACCCATCTCTGACCTAATCCAGTAAGGAAAAATGACTTCCTGGATAACTGAGGCGTCCAGGAACAGAGGGGCATCCTTCTTGCTTCGAGTTAATTAAAGATCGTGAAAGGCTCTAGCCTTACATTCACACACGCGCGCGCTTATATATATAAACATATCACAAAAACGCGTGGCTAAATGATCATGCAGAAACCACAGGGAAATGAAGTTTCGGAATACTAAACGTTTTCGTCTATTACATCATCAGAGTACACACACACACACACACATACAGTATATATATGTATATATATATATATATATATATATATATATATACATATAGATATATATATATATATATATATATATATATATATATATCACTGGTGAGGAATGTAGTGACACATTTATAAATCACAACACAGTAGTTGGACGAAAGAGTTGAGAAAGCGAAACTATATATTTCGATTGCTAACTGCAATCCTCTTCAGCTCTTCAACTCTTTCTTTCGTCCGACTGTGGTGTTAGTTGTGATATATATTATATATACATATATATATATATATATATATATATATGTATGTATATGTATGTATATATATACACTGTATATATCAATGCTTAACTCGAAGTCAGTAAAAGTGAGGCAAGGATGCCCCTCTGTTTCTGGCCGCCTCATATGATCAGTTCAGAAACCGAAATCAGATCGACAACCTCGGAAACCCCAAAGTCATCAACCGCATGACAGTTCATGACTTCACGGGGGTCGACTCAAGCCTGACACAGACTGGCATCTGAAGAAAGGGACCAAGCAAAGGTCAACTAAAGGGTTGAGTCTGTCATTACGAATTACCATTTAATCGCCACGTCGCAATAATAATTGGACCTGTTCAGTGACGATGGAAAAAAACGACAGGTTAAACATACGAACTTTCGACATTACACACACATACACACACACACAGAATTTCATAACCACTTCCGTTACAATAATACTTATATTCACTGCTCGCGAAGCATGCAATGGACGTGCAAGCACATTTTTTACATCACAAAAGAAAAAAAAAATTGTCACGATTTTTTTCCGTGTCTGTGCAGAACACCATTCACAGCGGCGTTGCTCCTGATGCTGACACTGGAGCTCACGTCAAGGAAGGGACAGTGGTCATCCTTTGAGGAGATATTGCTCGATGCAATTGGAGATGGTTAGGGTACTGATACTGGTCGGAGTGGCGGCGGCGGCGACGGTGGTGGTAATACTGGTACTGGTGGTAATCATTGGTGGTGATGGTAGAGGTGGTACTCACTGGTGTTGTACTTACTGGTTGTGGTACTGGTGGAGCTGGTTATGGTGGAGAGAGGGAGAGGAGAGAAGGAGAGAGAAGGAGAGAAGGAGAGAAGGGGAAAGAGGGAGTGAAGGAGCGAGGGAGGGTGGTGGGAGGGTTTTGGAGGGTGGGGAAGTTTTGGAGGGTGGGAGGGTTTTGGAGGGAGCGAGTGAGGAGGAGGGGAGCTCCTGTGCCCGGCGTGCTTGTGCTGCCCTACGAGCCTGCGACTCACGGGTGCGCGTCACATGGCCGCGTTCTCCTCGCGTGCAGCACAGTATTTGTAGATTAGCATCATCTGTAAACATGTTTATCCAGCTGCTCACACCCCGTGACAGGTCGTTTACATAAACGAGGTGCATAACTGGAGCCAGCACGGATCCCTGGGGAGAATTTTAAAGAGGTAATACAGTGATTATGTGTTATCCACCCCAATAGTCTTCCCCATGCAGACATTGTTTGTTGTTGCGGTTGGGATATATGACTGTGCATAAAAGAGTTTTACTATGGGATGAATACTGTATAGGTAAGTACATTAAATAAAGGACAATAAAGGCTGTACTTGCGTAATAAAATCCTTAGGGCTTAGGTTGTTTCAGGATTTGTCCACAAC
>NC_134781.1:78161556-78174056 GCF_046742065.1 Oratosquilla oratoria | reverse complement strand
GGGTTCTCTGAAGGTAATCTTACAGGTGAACGAAATCAACGTATTCGAATCCTACATGCAACTGTGATAAAAATTATCAGATTAATATAGCTTTCACTAGCGATTTTCTCTCATGGTTACAATAGCAAAAGCGTGAAACAAATTTGTTCCGATCCTTATCCCCTACCATTAGTGGGCTTGGGACTTGTGTAAAACAGGCATTGGGGTCGCAGATTAGTGATCTTTCCTATCCACGGGAATCAGATCGATTCCAGGTTACAAGTCTTTTACAGTCTCTGTGATGAAGTGGGTAAAGGCCCTGTGAAGGTAATATTACGGGTGGCCGAAAGCAGTGGGTTTGAATCCTACATGCGACTGTCAAAAATTTATATTATATATATATATATATATATATATATATATATATATATATATATATATATATATATATATATATATATATATATATATATATATACTGTACATATATATGTATATATATATATATGTATATATATACTGTATGTGTATATATATACATACATATATACATATACATACATATACATATATACACACATACACATACACACACATATATGTATACACACATATATACACATACTATACAGTATATAAACAAGTATGTATTTACGTACACATACACACGTACATGCAAATAACAACACAAACATACACACACACATGATATTGTGCAAGAGTGCGCAAACATTAAGGAGACGAAAAATATCCGCAGCACATAAAAGTGTTGTAACCTTGCCGAAGGTGAAGAAATAGTTACGATAAATCTTAGTCTGGGGCGACGTCTAGCAGTAATGTTCTAGAATGGACATCACCTGTGGTCCTGGGGTTGATGGGAAAGATACTGGTGGATCCTTGAAGAAGGCTGAACACGTCTAGGCGATCATTAAAAAAATATATGATAAATAAAAAATGTGAAAATAAAATAAAATAAAATAAATAAATAAAATAAAAGAATGTTACTCTTAAAATAAGTAATTTCGATGCACGTAAGCGCTACTGTAGTTCTCACAATGTCAACAAATTAATTCAAATTCCTTATAATAATAATTTCATCAAATACTCGAACGCTCCCCTATCAAGGTAGTATTGTCATATGTCAAGAAACGCATAAGAAAAAAACCGTAATCTAAACACCACATAATTTGGTGTGATAATTAAATTCTTTTAAGTCTTACACAACATTATGAAGAAAATCTAATTACACATTTCTAACACGATTTTCAATGACGTCAACGAAGCCCAATCGAAGCTCAGCAAATTGAGTTCGCTCGAGCGAAGAGGTGGGTGACCCCTTTCCGGCACCATAAAGAGAAAGAGAGAAAGAGAGAAGGGGAGAGAAGGGGAGAGAGAGAGAGAGAGAGAGAGAGAGAGAGAGAGAGAGAGAGAGAGAGAGAGAGAGAGAGAGAGAGAGGAAACAAACGGAATTAAATCCGGTAATTTAGATTAATATTTAAATACAAACGTCTGTAATAACATGCGCACACATGCAACCACGGAAGCACACACGCGAGCGCGAACACACATACACATACATACACACACACACACACACACACACACACACACAAACAAAACAAAAAAATCCTCCCACGGCCATTGTTTCTATCGAAATCGAAGATTCCGATCTCAACAATGACATTATTGTAACCTCTGCTTGGAGAAAGGAGGAGGAGGAGGAGGAGAGAGGAGGAAACAGGTAGGAAAAGGGAGAAGGAAATAGGGTGGAAGGAGGGGGAAGGGAGAAAGAGGGAGGAGGGAGGAACAAGAGAGAGGGAGGAGAGAGGAAGAAAAAGGGGAAAGGGGAGAGGTGAGGAGGGAGGAGGGGGAAAGAGTGAGGGAGAGGGAAGAGAAAGAAAGAGGGAGGAAGAAAGAGTAAGAAGGTGAAGGAAGAAGAGGAAGAAAGAGTAGGAGGGTGAAGGAAGAGGGAGGAGGGAGGAAGAGGGGGAGGGAGGTAGAGGGAAGAGGGTAGAGGGAAGAGGGAGGAGAAAGGAAGAGGGAAGAGGGAGGAGGGAGGAAGAGGGAAGAGGGAGGAGGAAGAGGGAGGAGGGAGGAAGAGGGAGGAGGGAGGAAGAGGGAGGAGGGAGGAAGAGGGAGGAGGGAGGAAGAGGGAGGAGGGAGGAAGAGGGAGGAGGGAGGAGAGGAGGGAGGAAGAGGTAGGAGGCAGGAAGATAGAGGAGGGAAGAAGAGAGAGGAGGGAGGAAGAGGGAGGAGGGAGGAAGAGGAAGGAGGGAGGAAGAGGGAGGAAGAGGGAGGAGGGAGGAAGAGGGAGGAGGGGGAGGGAGGAAGAGGGAGGGAGAGGGAGGAGGGAGGAAGAGGGAGGAAGAGGGAGGAGGGAGGAAGAGGGAGGAAGAGGGAGGAGGAGGGAGGAAGAGGGAGGAGGGAGGAAGAGGGAGGAGGGAGGAAGAGGGAGGAGGGAGGAAGGAGAAGGGAGGAGGAGGAAGGAGGGAGGAAGAGGAAGGAGGGAGGAAGGAGGGAGGAAGGAAGAGGAAGGAGGAAGAGGAAGAGGAAGGAGGGAGGAAGAGGAAGGAAGGAGGAAGAGGAAGGAGGGAGGAAGAGGGGGGAGGAAGGAAGAGGGAGGAAGAGGAGGGAGGAAGAAGAAAGAGGGAGGAAGAAGAAAGAGGGAGGAAGAAGAAAGAGGGAGGAGGAAGAAAGAGGGAGGAGGAAGAAAGAGGGAGGAGGGAAGAGGGAGGAGGAGGGAAGAGGGAGGAGGAAGAAAGAGGGAGGAGGGAAGAGGAAGGAAGAGGGAGGAGGAAGAGGAAGATGGGAATACAAACACACACACACTTTGTAATATGGAGTAATCAAGTCATTCCTGGGGTTAAATGGCCCATTGTTATGTTTTGCCGTATTTGCATTTACATAAAACAATGGACCGTAAGTGCGAATAATTACTGAGGTGTGTTATTCATGAACAAAACTAATACCGGATCCGACATTTCAGTTTCAAATTACATACTGATGTCATTTATTTTATATTATTTGTTTATTTGTTTGTTGTTATTTGTCTGTTTGATTATCGTTGTTTGATTTTTATTCATTATTATTTAATTGTCAATCTATTATTATTTGATATTTACCTGTTTATTATTTAACTATATCTATGCATTTATTTAATTTATTATTATATCATAATTTTTATTTATTTATTTATCTATTATTATAATTTCTTTTTCGCATCCGACCTAGTTATGGACCAAAAGGTCTCCTGTCGGCATGCTCAGCCTTTGTAATCCTTTTTTCATATATTTTCTAGTGTCGCAGATATTTGCAAACATTGGAGTCTTGCCTGGTAAAAATGTGCAATCATTTCTACTCAAATATGTTAAGGTACATATGGAAAAATAAGCAAAAAAATAATTAGGAAATGGGTTTAGTAATTACAGCCATTACAACACGAACGGTGCCATTGGGTCAGATGTTTGTGGGAAGTAAATGGCCCACATTTGGGTTAATTCATCCCAAATCACCATGATTACATTAGATCTCTGGTCACAGATGATGTAGATAAGATGATGATATGGTTTAACGTCACAAACCCCCTCTATCGGGAGGCTAGGGCGGTGCCTCTCACAGAGGACTTTGTAAAGTGGAATTACGAACCATGCCCTTGTATCAGCTTCGCCAGTGGCAGGGTTCGAACCACCATACTCTTGGCCTCCGCCGCAAGTAACGACGCTCTGACTCATCCGGGACGCTACTAGAAATTTGACCCTACGAGAAGCTCAACGGAGCCCCCCCCCCCCCGGGCAGGAGTAGATTATTAGGAGAGTGACTTGGAGAACATGTACATCATACATACATACATGTACTTCCATATTATATATATATATACACACACATAATCAGAACGGTAAGGCATGACCATACTCATAGCAAAGGAAATGCAGGTTCGTATCCTGTGAAAATCTATTGAGACCATCTATAAATAAATGAATAAACAAATATATAAACACACGAATGAATAAATAAATAAATAAACTAATACATATACAGGGGAAAAATCGGCAGCGATGACCCTGACGCAATAATAAATACGCAAACAAATTAATATAAAAATACACAAAACAAATAACAAAGACAAACATGGCATAACTTTTCTTCCTGATTCATTTTACGGGACGCAGACAAGTACGATGGCCTAGTTGCTGGAACCTGGTTTTGCCAGGACAAAAATAACCGCTACGACAACAGCAGAAGGGGGCCGTTATAACGTCTGTCGCGCAGCTGTGCTCGCGAGCCAATCACATCACCGCCTTCGATGACGTCATGTCGTCTTGTCGTTTTTGCCATCGGATGTTCATCTTTTTAATTCATCAAATAGTGATTCATTACTGCTTTGCTGTGGCGCATTGTCTTCGATCTCATATTCTCATTATGTAGACTATATCCTTAGCATAAGAATGAAAGAGACTGCAAGAGACCATAAGGCCTACACTAGGCACTTCCATCTCTATTACCGTCGGTCATCCCCATCCATAAACTTATCTTTTTAACAATCGATAGATTCAGCGCTCACTACATGGTTACTAAATCTATTCCAGTCGTTGACCACTTTTTGAGTAAACCAGTTATTGCCTATTTCCCTCCTAAATCTAAAATTGTCTAATTTAAATCCATTACTGCGAGTCCTGCCCTGTTGTCTTAATATGATGACCTTGTCTGTATCCCCCTTGTTAAAGCCCTTGATCCACTTGAACACCTCTATTAGATCACCCCGCACTCTGCGTCTTTCCAGAGAGTGCACGAGTAAGTTAAGGTGCGTCTGTCCTCGTAAGGTAAATTTCTGACCTCATGTATCATTTTGGTCATTTTCCTCTGTATTTATTCTATTGAACTTATATCCATTCTATAGGACGGAGACCAAAACTTTACCGCATAGTTAAGGATGGGTCGAATTATCGCTGGATAGAATTTGATAACTAATTCTGCATTTTTAGTAACGGTCATAGCAATGAAATCTAATGCTCTGTTAGCTCTATTCCTGGCGTTAATGCGCTGTTTCCTGAATGTAAGGTCAGGACTCACTAGAACTCCCAAGACTCTCTTGCACTCAAAGAAAGAGAGAGAGAGAGAGAGAAAGAGAGAGAGAGAGAGAGAGAGCAACATAAGCGAGTACACACAAATATTTCTTGTTCTACTTTACATGAAGCAATGACGAAACACATTTCTGATGTTCAAATAAAAGCTTAACTTCAGAGGCAGATATTATATAACCAACGATAAATAAAAAATATATATATATTTTGATGCAACAAACGAAACTCGCACAAATAATATATTACAAAATCGTGTCGAACTACTTGTTATTCTTGTGACAAAATTCCTACAAAATAATATTGCACGTTCCAACAATGTATCACACGAACGATAGCAACTGCATGAATGTTTTGTCATCAAGTTTCGACCATTTATAAAAAAAAAATATATACCAAAGCCTATTTATCAAAAATGAACGGATGCCAAATAGCAATGTATCAAATTGGAGAGTTGTCAAATGACAATATATCAAAATTGACACGTAGCATTACCCAGAAAAATTACTTTAAGTTAACCGTATTGAAAGGAGGTTAATCTTATTCAGGATCGTAAGGGATTAAGTCAAGGAGACGGAATAGGCTGTTAATTAAATCCGAATCCAGCCGGATATAGATGAGGTCAATCGAGATAATTATGTGGGTGTCACGAAGACGAATAAAATCGTGTGACGGCAGCCAGAATAAAAGAAAAAATATCCATTACGAACGGGCTTTTTTATGGGTTACTGTCTTCATTGTTTTTTTTTTTTCAAATTGAAATATAACAATAATAATAATAATAACAATGGTAATAACAATAACAGCATTATTGATAATAATAATAATAGAAATAATAATAATAATAATAATAATAATGGTAACAATAACAATAACAGCAATAATAATAACAATAATAATAATAATAACAGCTTGTGTGGTTTAATTACAAAGAGAATCTCTTCTAGGCACAAAATCCAGTCCAGTCGAGTCCATTCAGGTGCGACCGACCGCTGAGGCGAGTGTTTCTCCTCCTCCTCCTCCTCCTCTTTCTCCGAAGAGGAACTTTCAAGATGTTTCTACATCGCGCAGCAGATGGCAAGAAACCAGCAGATTAGAACTGACATTTGAACTAAACGTTATGAACAAAACTCTCTGAACATCAAGAACAAACATTTTGGCCGTTGGCTATGATAATCACTTGATCAAATCCTGGGTAGGTTTCATTGATTGCCTCCTCGTTTATTTACTAACTTGTTTCTCTGTTTATTTTGTGTAATTACTTATTCACTAACTTCGTTATGGGCCGAAAGGTCTTCTGGGATCAACTACGAAATACTCAACGCAAACAAGGTGCCATGCCCCGTAGAACAGTGGGTAACGTCCCTGCCTCGGAACACGGGACCGGGTTCGATTCCCGGCGAGTGCAATGCTTTTTCATGGCTTTTCAACCCCTCTCCACAACAGCGGGGCATAAAGTGGTGCGGTAAATGTATGCTAGCCCCAGATTAATATGGTCGAACTGATTTCAGATGTCATTCACAACCGTTCCAACATACCAAAACTTCAGATGCATTACTCACCATACATACAACCTTACTGAGCTGGATTAAGACACCATGGTGATGCCCAGAGGCTGTATCGTCCCTCAGGGGACAGACCGGTCTTGCAGTGGTACACTCAGGCTGAACTACACACCATGAGATGGGACGGGGAACAGGCATTACGTGTGACGTTTGAAACAATATACGCGAAAGTTTGTGGGTCTTTACGGGAGGGCAGTGTTGACACAAGGAACTCGAGGGAGACAACTGCCTCTACAAATAATCGTGGAGTGTTTGTCCTGGCACACGATGGGAAGACTGCCCACATGGACACACATCCCGTGCATGCAAGGTCTTGCAGTTTTACGACACGCCCTACGAATCGACAGCCTCTGCCACTGAGAAGACGCGGAAACTTTTTAAAGAACGAAAACACTGGTCTACGTTGTGTAGTTTCTTGAACACCAACAAGGCCATCAGCACTACTACAACTACAACTACCACAACTACTACTACTACTACTACTGCTAACACCACAACCACCACCATCACTATTATCTCCTTTCACCGTCCCATAATTATCTCTCTTCGCTTCTCATTATATATACAACTATACATATCTCCTTGCACAGTCATTACCTTCCTTCACTGCTCCATATATCTCTCTCTCTCATTTTATCGTTCTTTAACTTTCTCCCATCATCGTACCAAAACCAAAACTCTCTCAAGCTTCCTCTTTTCGCCGGTTTAAAGCTTTCTCCCTATCTCTTTCCCTTCACCGTTCCATAACTTTGTTTCGATTTTTCTTCCAATTAGACTGCGTCTCTGCTTACTGGATACACGAGTTGTAGGTTTGTCTTTACTGTGTTCCGAATGGTGGGTATGTATACGAAAACTTTAGTCGCTCTTATGCACAGTGGTGTGTTCGGGTCCAAGTATACTTTTTGCCCTTACTCTTCGTAGAATAAATAGATAAATAAATGAATAAAAAGGGGGGGAGGGGCCCTGATCGCATCGTTCCACACCATTTTCTCTTTTATAACACGCACAGGAACACAGTAGAAGAGTTCTTGTCCCCAACCGGAAAGTTCTCTCTCTCTCTCTCTCTGTGTGTGTGTGTGTGTGTGTGTGTGTGTGTGTGTGTGTGTGTGTGTGTGTGTGTGTGTGTGTGTGTGTGTGTGTGTGTGTGTGTGTGTGTGTGTGTGTGTGTGTGATTCACCATTGTCTTAGATCACGTGTTGGACTCGTGATCGACAGCTATTTCCCACCCGGAAGAGAGCTCAGAGTTCATATATGACCGACCTATGGATAATGCTGTGACCTTACACGTACACACAACCAACTCCCCGCCCACGAGAGTTGGAGTAACGACCTCGCAGCGCAGTGATACTGAAATTATTTCAGCCCTGGGCGGGATTCGAACCCGGACGTGTGTGTGTGTGTGTGTGTGTGTGTGTGTGTGTGTGTGTGTGTGTGTGTGTGTGTGTGTGTGTGTGTGTGTGTGTGTGTGTGTGTTTGCGTGCGTGCGTTTGAGTGTATAATCTTCATCTACCCCATGTACAAACAAGTATGCCCAACTCTACCGCACCTACTCTCGGGGTCATCTACATTTCCACCATTGATTCCGACTGCAACTGAATGCACAGGTTTGACCATCTTGGAGAGCTATTCATTAGACCTCATGCAAACCTTTTTAGATCATTTCTTCACAAAACGAAGGTGACGAAGCTCCTGCAAATGTTAATGCACCGTGACTCAGACATTCTGAAAGCTCGTTTCATACTTTCCTATGCTGAGTAATACTAGTAATATCTGTAAGCGTTCCCCCTGGGTGGATATTATGCTCTCTCTCTCTTTCTCTCTCTCTTTCTCTCTCTCTCTCCCTCTCTCTCTACTGATACGTATCTATTACGATGTATTCGGCCTGGGATTTGGCATTTCATTGGCTGTCGCCAAGCGATTTTATTCATCTTAAGATAACGTAGAAGGGTTAGACGTCATGACCATCTCTGTAAACACCCTTCACTGACGTACTTCCGATTCTGGTGAATGGCCAGACAATTCTATTCAGTTTAATGGAACCCCTCACACACACACACACACACACGACACGACTCAATGGCGCGATTGGTAGAGTTCCCAGCTACCACTACGGTGGTCCGGGTTCGAATTCCGCCCAGGGCTGAAATAATTTCAGTATCGCTGTGCTGCGAGTTGTTACTCCAACTCTTTTGGGCGGGGAGTTGAGTGTGTGCGTGTAAGGTCACAGCATTACCCATAGATCGGTCATATACGAGCTCTGAGCTCTCTTCCGGGATGGAAAAGCTGTCGATCACGGGTCCAACACGTGATCCAAAGACAATGGTGAATCACACACACACACACATCCTTCTCCCCACCATGCCCCATTCCCACTATTTCCCCCGAGGGGTAGGTGAGGTGGGGAGGGGGAGGTGGGGAGGTGTAGGTGAGGTGAGGTGGGGAGGGGTGGGTGAGGTGGGGAGGGGTAGGTGAGGTGGGGAGGGATAGGTGAGGTGGGGAGGGGTAGGTGAGGTGGGGAGGGGTAGGTGAGGTGGGGAGGGGTAGGTGAGGTGGGGAGGGGTAGGTGAGGTGGGGAGGGGTGGGTGAGGTGGGGAGGGGTGGGTGAGGTGGGGAGGGGTAGGTGAGGTGGGGAGGGGGAGGGGTGGTGAGGGGGGGAGGGGGAGGGGTGGTGAGGTGGGGAGGGGTAGGTGAGGTGGGGAAAGGTAGGTGAGTTGGGGAGGAGGGAGGTGGGGAGGGGGAGGAGGGAGGTGGGGAGGGGGAGGAGGGAGGTGGGGAGGGGGAGGAGGGAGGTGGGGAGGGGGAGGAGGGAGGTGGGGAGGGGGAGGAGGGAGGTGGGGAGGGGGAGGGGGAGGGGGAGGAGGGAGGTGGGGACGGGTGTGGGGAGGGGTGTGGGGAGGGGGAGGGGGAGGGAGGTGGGGAGGGGTGTGGGGAGGGGGAGGGTGTGGGGAGGGGGAGGGGTGTGTGGGGAGGGGGAGGGGTGTGGGGAGGGGTGGGGGTAGGGGTGTGGGGAGGGGTGTGGGGAGGGGTAGGGGTGTGGGGAGGTGAGGGGGAGGGGGAGGGGCGTGGGGAGGGGGAGGGGTGTGAGGAGGTGAGGTGGAAGTGAGATGAGGAGGTAGAGGTGAGGTGGGGAGGTGGAGGGGAGGAGGAGGTGAAGGGGAGGTGAGGGTGGGGTAGGTGAGGGGAGGTGGGGTGGGGTAGGTGAGGGGAGGTGGGGGTGGGATAGGTGAGGGGAGGTGGGGGTGGGGTAGGTGAGGGGAGGGGGGAGGGGAGGGGGGAGGGGAGGAAGGGAGGGGAGGGGGGAGGGGAGGAAGGGAGGGGAGGAGGGGTGGGTGAGGGATGAAAGGCCTAGAGCCACTTCACCAAGAAAAGGCACTTCGGAGATGATGTCTCTGGATGGCGCCAAATGATCTCAAATCAGCCTACAAGAGCGGGGTTTCCTCCCGAGGATGTTGAGGACTTCCTAATCACCCCACCACCCCCCACCCCCACGATGACACACTTCAAAGGGTTTGTTCTGGCTAATTCCAGGCTATTTAATTCAGTCACCAGGTTCATTCCGGCCTTCCAAACATTCACCTCACCCTTATCCTCAAGTTTTGGCTGACGCCAACCAACTATTTCCCTTTGAGGTATTCCTTTGACAAGAAGTTAAATGTTCCTCTCCTCCTCCTCCTTCTCTTCCTCCTCCTCCTCCTTCACTTCTTCTTCTTCGCAAGTGTTTATGTGGTTGGTTAGTTGGAGGCCAAACGTCTATGAAGGTCTTGTCTAATTTCAAGTGCCCTGCTTTTTTTTTTGTGTGTGTGTGTGTGTGTGTGTGTGTGTGTGTGTGTGTGTGTGTGTGTGTGTGTGTGTGTGTGTGTGTGTGTGTGTGTGTGTGTGTGTGTGTGTGTGTGTGTGTGTGTGTGTGTGTGTGTGTGTGCGTGTGTGTGCGTGGATGGGGTGAGGGGGTAAGGGGTTGAGGGTTGGGGGTTGAGTAAAGGACTACAAAACGAGGCCGCACGCCCTTGTTATACGAGCATTTGCTTTTGTTTCAAGTGTGTTTATTTGCGTGGTGTGTGTGTGTGTGTGTGTGTGTGTGTGTGTGTGTGTGTGTGTGTGTGTGTGTGTGTGTGTGTGTGTGTGTGCGTGTGTGTCTACGTCAGGAGAGCATACAACTTTTCTTTTCCTTCCTAAGATCTTCAACATCTATGTAAAATTCAGCGAGACAGAAAAAGTAACCCTTTGAATACCATTTACAAGTTGTACAAACGTAAAACATTGACGACGAAAGAGCAGACTTAGACCGAGTTGTTAAAGGCGTTGTCACATTGGGCTATTTTTCCTCCAATCTCCAATTAATCGGCGTTACCGCCCACCTCCAGAACTTTTTCCGCCGTCAAATCACAATGCCAAACTATTTTCTCAACAAAAATACATAGAATGTCACTTGATGTGACGGAGGAAAATGATTTTCCTCCAGCATATCACATTGCTTCACGAAAGCTGTGGGCTGGAGATCTGCTTCAACAGTCGGAGGAAAAATAGCCCAGTGTGATAACCCCAAGAGACCCCACAGATAATCCAACACAATACAGAGGAAACGGGAAGGCCAGATGTGGAAGGACGAGAGAAGTTTGCAGGAGTGACACGGAGCAGCACTGAGTTGGTTAAGCCAAGGACAAGGTCAGGGAAGTCCCCTGTCCAAAAATTGACCTCGAATGGAAAGTTGATGGTCTGAAAGTTGACGTTATACATCAACTTCCCACAATCATCACTAGGCCACACCCTGTGAACTCGACTGGCAATCATCTTAATTATTGCTCTATCCTTGTCATCGTCTTACATGATTATTACCAACTATCCCACCTGAGGCGCTGAGCACCTACGGCCGAAGCCAGACTGTTGGAGCAGATAGTCAATGCTGGAAATCGAAGATTCATGTGGGATTCGAACCTACAACTAAGCGAAATCGAGACAGGTACGCTGCCGATTACGCCACAAGCGTCATGTTCGTTAAACCGCCAACCAGACGACATCCGTTTCCAGATGGAAAGCCTCAAAATTTCGAAAAGGTTAACGATCCACTTCTTTTCCACGAGTCATTATCTGCCATAAGCCATTAATACCATTTCCTCAATAATAACTTTTCGCGAAATTAAAAAGACGCCAATTATATGGTTGGCTGCTTCCCTCCATTGTACACAAACCATAACGAATGTGCCCCCCTTCGAAGCTGTGACGCACTTGAAGGATTTTTTTCCATGCCCCGAAGGGGGTCAAAGACATCTTCCACAATTCTTATGGAAACAAAGTAAACAAATCCTTGATTGGTTGAGCGGGTTCACACGATCCGTGGAAATAAGGCCAATCAGACATCCCTTTGTTTCTTCTTCTTCTCTCTCTCTCGTGCCGGGTGAAGTGGCACATTTCCCTTTGGCCTGAGAGTCGAAAGGCTGCTTTATCGAGATACGTGGCACCTCCTGGGGTGCTGGAATCCATTATAGAGAGTGCTGGGAAATGATGCACACAAAAATCACATTGATATATGTATCACTGACCTAGTTGTGTATATTTGACTTTTTCTATGCTATTTCATTTTTCTAGGGTGTTCTTATTTCTTCTACAAACAATATCGTCAATTTGTTTCAGTTCTAAGGAATCAAGAAAATAAATCATCAAGCAGGACACTTCACTTTCTTTTATCCTTCTAATAACGAGATAGGGGTGCTGGACTGCTTAGACATGACAACAGGGGGTGCTATGGTCGGAAAAGGTTGGGAAACGCTGCTCTGGATCAATGTTTCACCTTTCAAACTGTATGGACCCATTACATCAACTTATATATTCAGGGAACCCCTTGATACACGATTAGAGAAGATGGAGTCATTTTTACACTTGC
>NC_134781.1:78134056-78156556 GCF_046742065.1 Oratosquilla oratoria | reverse complement strand
TAACAAAAACAATACAAATAATAACAACAATAACAATAATAATGATAATTGCTGAGACATTGCGACAGGTGGGAAAAGTCTGTGGTGATGACATGAATTAGAGTCAAGTTTATTTCAGACTAGTTTCGCCCAATAAGTCTTCTTCAGAGAAATAATGTTATAAAGAGAAATAAGGTAAAATATATATAGTAAAAGGGGACACTGAAGAGCTTCGGAGAGTTCAATAATAATAATAATTGTAACAATATTAATAATAGTAATAATAATAGTACCAGTAATAATAGCAATCATAACTATAATAATATTACTGATAACAATAATAGTTATGACAACACAAAAAATAGAGATGACGACGACAGTATATAATTCAATTATCGCCCAAAGAACTCCTCGCCTACATCTTAATTCACGACAAAAAACGACGCTGACAGTCTCTCGAACCCCGAGAACTTTGTATTTACGTTTTACAGTTGCAAATGAACCCAAAGAGAAAACAACAAACAAGTGAAAATGTGGAACCTCGACGAGGTGCAAACTAAACTCGCCTCTCGAGCGGGGCGTCATAGAGGCGACCCAAGTGCGAAAAGATCAGTTTTAATGCGAGTTTCAAAGGAAAATAGCTTAGGAGAAGGCTTGGCTCAAGTAAAGCACACAATCTAACGGAGTCTCCCAGAAGGAGGCTTCTTCACCTCGCCTAGAATCGAAAATATAAATAAATAAAAATAAAAATATAAAAAACAAAATAAATGAATAAACAAGTAAAAAACAATATTAATAATATTATCAATAATATTAATAATGATAATACTAATAATATTAATAATGATAATACTAATAATATTAATAAAATAATAATAATAATAATAATAATAACAATAACAACAATAATAACAATTATAATAATAATAATAACGATAACCATAAAATACATAATAACAATAATAATAAAACAATCAAGTAAAATAGCCTTTCAGGCATTATTCTGAAAGGCTGGATGGGTCCTACAATCGCTTACCAAACCAAGACACAAACGGATGAAGAGAAAAACGCGACACTTGATGACAAGGGAAAAAGTGAGCATCGACCTGCGGAATTGAGCACTTTCATTCCACCCGCGAAGGTTCTTCCTGAGCTGCGGCAAAGCTGCGGGTGCGGCAAAACTGCGGCCGCCCTAGCGCGCCGCATCGATATCACGTTTCACGGGAACGGTGCGAGACAATAGACTCGGGCACTCAGAAAAGAATGCGAGGAGGAGGAGGAGGAGGAGGAGGAGGAGCAGGAAGAAGAGCAGGAGGAGGAGGAGGAGCAGCAGGAAGAAGAGCAGGAGGAGGAGGAGAAGGAGAGGAAGGAGGTGGGAGAGGAGGAGGAGGAGGAGGAGGGAGGAGGAGGAGGCGGAGGGAAAGTGGGAGTAGGAGGAAAAGTGGGGAGGAGGAAACGTGGGAGGAGGAAAAGTGGAAGGAGGAAAAGTGGGAGGGGGAGGAGGGAGAGGAGGAGGAGGAGGAGGAGGAGGGAGAGGAGGAGGAGGAGGAGGAGGAGGAGGAAGGAGGAGGAGGAGGAGGAGGGAGAAGAGGAGAGAAAAGATGAGGAGGGCGGAGAAGAGAAAGAGAGAGAGAGAGAGGAGAGAGAGGAGAGAGAGAGAGAGAGAGAGAGGAGAGAGAGAGAGAGAGAGAGAGAGAGAGAGAGAGAGAGAGAGAGAGAGAGGAGGGGGAGGCGGAGTGTACATGCACGGAAGACTACAGACAGGAGAGGATGCAGGAGAATGCGGAGGGCAGGAGGAAGTGAAGGAGGATGTGGAGGAGGAGGAGAAGGAGGATGTGGAAGTTGGAAGTCACCAGGATGTGGAACGTCAGCAAACACTATTCATATTGTGGATTTTTTTTTATTTTTCTTTGACAAGGAAAATACGTGACATCAGAACAATTAGCCCGGACATCGCCCGCTGACCAATTCGGCGAGAAAAAAAAAAAAAAAAAAAAAAAAAAAAAAAAATTATAGAATTTCAGAACCACAGGGGAAGCTTTGTTTTCCAAGTCACTTGCACACTTGAATTGCATCTCCACTTGCACCGTGTAAACAAGGCTTAAGTAGCTGCGGCCGAAGCCGTCACCTTTGCCTTATGATACGCTTTGAACTCTTAGGGCATGTAATTAGTCACTGCTGGGAATCGGAGAGGAGTGCGGGATTCGAACCCACAACCAAGCGAATGCGAGACCAGCACGCTTAAGATGACGCCACTAGCGAAGTTTACGGAAAAGGGAGCTTAGCTGAGTACGGAGGGGGGGGGATGGGGGGAGGGGTCGATGAGTGACGCAAACACAGCGACAACACATGCAGCAGGGAGAGAGGTCCGGGGCGTAGGGGTGGGGGAAACAGTGGAGGGGGGTGGAGAGTGGAGGGGAATGGAGGGGGGAATGGCGGGGGAATGGAGAGTGGAGGGGGAGAGTTGGGGGAGTGGATGGGTGAATGGAGGGGAAGGGGAGTGGAGGGGCCGGGGAGTGGAGGGGGAGAGGAGAGTGGAGGGGGAGGGGAGAGTGGAGGGGGAGGGGAGAGTGGAGGGGAGAGGAGAGGGGAAGTGGAGGAGTGGAGGGGAGAGGAGAGTGGAGGGAAGGGGAGAGTGGAGGGGAGGGGGAGAGTGGAGGGGAGGGGAGGAGGAGAGGGGAGGGGGAGGAGGAGAGTAGAGGGGAGGGAGGAGTGTGGAAGGGGTGGAAGGGAGGGAGGAGAGTGGAAGTGGTGGAGGAGGAGAGCGGAGGTGGAAGATTAGGGAAGAGTTGGGGGGAAGCAGGAGAGAGAGTGGAAGTGGAGAGAGTGGAAGGAGAGGGGGGGGCAATGGAGGAGAGAGAGAGAGAAGCTCCCCAAGGATGCGGAAGAGAGTTTGTGGAAGATTCCACGATGCGGTAGTGATTCAGATGTGGAACGAGTGGATTGGAGGAAGCCAGGGTGAGGTGGAGGGGTAGAGGGGAGGAAGAGAAATAAGGTCGAGGGGAAATGGAGGGCTGCAGGAGAGACTGGAGTGGTGTAAGGCCAAGTGGAGGGTTTCCAGACCCACTGGAAGCGAGACTGGAGGGTACAAGGCCAAGTGGAGGTTTCCAGACCAAGTGGAGGAGAGACTGGAGGGGTGCAAGACCAAATAGAGGGTTTTCAGACCCCTGGAAGCGAGACTGGAGGTTTCCAGGCCCACTATAAGAGACTGGAGGGGTGCAAAGTCAAGTGGAGGGTTTCCAGACCAACTGGAGGAGAGACTGGAGGGGTTCAGGGCCAAGTGGAATGTTTCCAGGCCCCCTGAAGGAAAGACCGGAGGGGTGCAAGACCACGTGGAGGGTTTCCAGACCCCTGGAAGAAAGACTCGAGGGATGTAGGGCCAAATGGAGGGTTTCCAGACTCACTGGAGGAGAGATTGGAGGGATTCAGGGCAAAGTTGAGGGTTTCCAGACCCACTGGAGGGTTTCCAGACCCGCTGGAGGGTTTCCAGACCCTCTGGAGGGCTGCCAAAGCACCTCGTAGGGACATGTATGAACGATTGCCAGGAACAACGAGAGTGCCAGAACTCATGGATGCAAGAGCCAAGGGGGGGGAGGAGGGCGTGTGAAACTACACTAAATACCTACTGGAACAATGTCCATGAACTGGGCCATTGTAACGTTCCGTTCATTATCCCACATGCCCTACACACATTCCGTTCCAGGAAATGACTGATGATGTCATCCACCGAAGTGGAACAAGGTCGTCACTTTCCTGAGCAACGATTTCATTCAGCTGGTAGATGACTCGGGTCTATGGGAAGGAAGGGGTAAAAAAGAGGAAAGCGGACACGTAGGCAAGCAGGAACACGCCTTCTCCCCTCCCCCTCCTTCCCCTTCCCCACCCCCTCCTTCCCCTCCCCTTCCTTCCCTTCCCTTTTTCACTCCTTCCTCTCCCCTTCCCCCTCTCCTCCTTCCCCTCCCTTCACTTCCCTTTCCCCCTCCTCCCCCCTCTCCTCCTTCCCCTCCCTATCCTTCTTCTCCCTTTCCCTCTCTCCTTCCTTCCCTACCCCTCCCTCTCCTCCTCCTTCCGATCCCTATCCTTCTTCTTCCCCTCCTCCCCTCTCCCTCTCCCCTTCCTTCCTTACCCCTCCCTCTCCTCTTTCCCCTCCATACCCCTCCCTTTCCTCCTTCCCCTCCCTATCCTTCTTGCCCTCCTCGTCTCTCCCCCTCCCCTCCTTCTCCTCTTCCTCCCCTATCCCTCCCTCTCCTCTTCCTTCCTCTCCCTATTTTTCTTCTTCCCCTCCTATCCCTTCCCTACCCCTTCCTCTCCTCCTTCTTTCCCTCCCTATCCTTCTTCCCATCCTCCCCTCTCCCTCTCCCTCTTCTTCCCTAACCCTCCCTCTCCTCCCCCTCCCTCTCCCCTTCCTTCCCTACCCCTCCCTCTCTCTCTCCTCCTTCACCTCCCTACCCCTCCGTCTCCTCCTCCTTCCCCTCCCTATCATTCTTCTTTCCCTCCTCCCTCACCCCCTTCCCTCCCTCTCCCCTTCCTTCCCTACCCCTCCGTCTCCTCCTCCTTCCCCTCCCTATCCTTCTTCTTCCCCTCCTCCCCTCTCCCCCTCCCTCTCCCTATTCCTCTTGCCTCCTTTCTCTGAAACCTGACAAGGAAGGGCGCGCGCCCACAAGCCAGCCAGAGTACTTGTGTGGGCGTGGAGGACCAGGAGGCGTTCGGCCGAGGCGACAGCGGCGGAATGGAAACAGGAAACAGGTGACGGGATGACTGCGGGTGAAGAAGGAGGAGGAGGAAGGAGGAGGAGGAAGGAGGAGGGAGGAGGAGGAAGAAGGAGGAGGGAGGAGGAAGGAGGAGGAGGGAGGAGGAAGGAGGAGGAGGACGAAGGAAGAGGAGGAAGGAAGAGGAGGAAGGAGGAGGAGGAGGAGGAGGAGGAGGGAGAAGGAGGAGGGAGGAGAAGGAGGAGGAGGAGAAGGAGGAGGAGGAGGAGGAGGAAGGAGGAGGAGGGATAAACAGGAAAAGAAACACAGGCGATGGAATGATTAGGACACAGTTCGCTGAGTCTACGCCGAAGGGTTTCTTACTTGTCAGTTGCTTGGCACGTCCCGTCCTAAAAAAAAAAAAAAAAAAAGTCCTTTTTTTAAGACCAGTGTCCTTATTACCTGAGAGAATAAAGGGCAAAACCAACCTTCATCTTCGTCCCAAGACGTATTACTTATGGAGAAGTCTTCCTAATTGATTTGAAATTTTTAATTGCCAATTTCAAATTCATCTTAGACCACGCGGAGAAGTTGAGGCAATTATAAACAAATAATTAATTTTCAATTAAGTTGGTCTATTTTTAAACGTGTTAATACACATATATTTATATATATATATATATATATATATATATATAATATATATTCATATATATGATATTATATATATATATATATATTATATATATATATATACACACACATATATATATATCAATTTGTTTAGGTCATCAAACTACTCCCCTTTTTTTACCAGTAAATGTCCTGTTTCTACATGTGCAAAATTCTTTCTAACGCAAATGGTACAGCTGCGAGCAAAAGATTTGACCAAGCTACAGTTCTCATAAAGTCAGTATGATTTTATTCATTTATTTATCTATTGAGTACATAATATATCATCCCATGTAGTGTCTTAGGTAGCTTTCTAGAATAAACAAAAAATTGTCAGAGAATCATTTAGATAAACACCTAAGCAAGATGCTATAATGTCTGTCGTTACAAAGGATTACAAAGGCGGAGCATGCCGACAGGAGACCTTTTGGTCCATATCTAGGTCGGATGCGAAAATCATAATAAAATAATAAATAAAGACTATAATAATGTAAATAACAAATAAAATACATAAATAAATGCATAGGTATAGTTACATAATAAACAAACAGGTAAATAGTAAATAATAATAAATTGACATATAACTAATAATAAATGAAAATCAGACAGACAAATGATAACAAAACAAAAACAAATAATATAAGATAAATTATAATCATTACAACATTTGTTTATTTGTTTGTTATTATTTGTCTGTCTATTATTATTTGCTTGAATCACATTTATTATTAGTTATATGTCAATTTATTATTATCTACTATTTACCTGTTTGTTTATTACTAAACTATACCTATGCATTTATTCTTATCTATATATTTTTCTTCATTTATTTATATATCATTATTAATTTTTTTCCGCATCCGACCTCGATATGGACCAAAAGGTCCCCTGTCGGCATGTTCCGCCTTTGTAATCCTTTGTAACTTTGTAATATGAATGATCGATTATTACTTTGGGTGAATCAAAACCTTTGCTAGCGACTGTACCTCATAATGTCGACCTTATCCCAATGGATTTGTCCTTTCTTAATATCAAACATCCTTATTTCGCACGCCAACGGTCTTATTTTCACCGACGATGTCCTATTTTCACAATCCGCCCGTCCTATTTTCCTAAATGGTACCTGGCAACTCTGACACGAGGGAAGTGCTCACGGGTACACGTGACTCCCTGTGAGGAAGAAGGAGTGGGGGGATGAGGGGGAGTGGGGGAGAGGGAGTGGGGGGAAGAGGGGGAGAGGGAGTGGGGGGGAAGAGGAGAAGGGGGAGTACCTGGGGGAGTGAACCGTATGGTTATATTTACAAGGGTGTGTATGCATAAGAGCGTGGGAGCGGGGACGCGCGCGCGCACGCGCACTCAAGCACGCAAATGCACCGGTGCGCGCGTGAAGAAGCCTCCAGGGGCGCCGACGACGGCGAGGACGACGACGACGACGAGGACGACGACGACGACGACCTGGATAAATCCAAGCTTCCATTGGGTCCTTCCACTAGGCAAGACAACTACCCAAGTTCTTACCTTTTCTACCTCTTTTACCTTTACCCTAGTAACCCCTTGTAGATCAACGACTACGTCTTGTCATGGTGGACCCCTATGGACCAGCGTCACGCGTAACTCGTTTAAAACTGGAATTTTGTTTCTACCCAAACATTAATACTAATCACTCAACTTCTAATACGCCTATTTTTATTATTCTCCTAATATCTTTCTTTTATCTCTTCTACTATTCGCGCCATATTGTTCCCCAAAGCGATGCAGCCTCGTTTACACGGGGCAAGTTGAGAGGCAAGTCAAGTGGGCAAGTTAAATGAACTGGAGAAGAAAGCTCGCACGTACATGTTCACACAGACCAATTGTCTCTGACTTGGACTATGTGAACATGTACTTGCTTTCCTCTCCAGTACTTGCACACTTGACTTGCCTCTCAACTTGCCCCATGTAAACGAGGCCTTATCACCAATGAAATAATCATACTCTATTCCAGTTTCCACCCACGACCCTTAGAAAGGACCTTCGAGGTGATCCTGAAGTCAAAATTGTGAATTTAAAGCTTCGAAGCTTGATCCATGTACACATACTTCACCCAACCCCGACCTTAAGGATGCGGTCACACTGCACGCGGTTAGCTGAGAGGGTAGAAGGTAGCGGGTTGTCTAGCGCAGCGTTTTCCAAACTGTGGGTCCCGACCCTTCAGTGGGTCGCGTGAAAAATAAAATGGGTCGCGACAAAAAAGAAATAAACACATACATACATATACCAAAGGCTTTTCCCCCTAAACGGGGGGTAGCCAAAAAGAAAAAGGCATAGAAACCACTCCCACCCATTCCATTTCCTATATATTCCACTCCCCTCCACCCTCCTCCCTCCCTCTTATCTTGGCACCTCCTGGATGACGGGATGACACACACATACATTATATATTATACATGTGCGTAATATATATATATATATATATATATCTCATTACACCCAAGTATTATGGGTCGCGATGTAAACTGTAGTTCTTGCTGTGGGTCGCAGTAAAAAAAATTCTTTTGAAAAACGCTGGTCTAGCGGGTTAGAGGCAAGAACAAACACATGTTATCTTACACGAACGACCATACCGGACGCAGGTAGCGGGTTCCCTCCAAGCTTATCCGCTATTCGCGTTCCGGTATGGCCACTCGTATTGGATAATACGTGTTTGTTCTTGTCTCTGACCCGCTAGGCAATGTGGACGCACTGTAAGGAAGAGCTGCTGCGCGGTGTCCTTCGAGTGTTAAAACGATATTTCCAACTCGAAAATTCCTTCAAGACTTTCATTACGACCAAGCTCCTTACCTAACCCTCTCCTGACTAAAATCGTCAGTCACAGTGAAACCATCGAGAAAATGTACGTTTTGTTTGGTGTGATTATTAGCTCCATACCATAGCCAATGGCGGGTGACGCGCGTCCTACGACCTGGCCTCCTATTTGGGTAAGCGCATTTGTAGATTCGGTTAAAATTATTAGCATTGTACTTTGCAGCTCGAAGTAAAACAGTCGCATCATTCAAAAATAAATAATTGGTGCTCTAGACAATCGTTTGACGATCATCGTTGAGCCATGAACGATCATCGTTGAACGATAATCACTGAGAAAAAACGTACCTTAAAAGATTAATATATTTAACGGGGCGCCACGAGAGTAAACAGGACCGCAAGGGGAGGACCCTACGCCTGGAGGCGCTGAGTAACTGCGGCCGAAGCCGTCACCTTTGCCTTATGGTGCGTAAAGGACCGTCGGGGCAGGAAATCACCTGTCACTGATGGGAATCGGAGAGGAATGTGGGATTCGAACCCACAACTAAGCGAATTCGAAACCCATGGGCTTCCGATTACATTAACCAACGCAAGGGACCAGTCAAAATAGACCGAAATGATACAAACCACCAGAGGGCGACTACACTATGTCCATTTCAATTTCACGGAAACCTTTTAGTAGAAACAACACAATTAGCCAATTCCAGGATAATTCGGAACCGAATCCAACCCGAAACTCGACGAAACCGATCATCAGACACCAACTCTCCATCCAAACATCATTAGGTACGAAAACCTCGGCCAAGCCGAACCCATCGGACAGCGGAGCTCAACGGCGTCACGCGGGTCGAGCGATGTGCCTCAAGGATCACACTTGGGTCCTCGCGTCCGCGCGAGCGCGCTTCTTGACCGCAGTTTGCTCACCTGCATTTCATCTGGACCAAGACGTCGACGGCTCCCGACTTTCCCTCCCTGGTGACCTTTTAACCCGTGCACGAGCCGATGCGCCTCCTGTCACGCGCCGGTTCCTCACGGTCAACAAGAGGAGTCCATCGGGACGCTAACGTCTACATTACATTATCTTAAAATCTACAGACTAATGGTCTTGGGTTAACGGGAGCTTTTATTGAAAAGGTGAAACGGTAAAATGAAGAACACACACACACACACACACACACACACACACACACACACACACACGCACGCACACACGCACGCACACACACATTGCAATATCACTATTGGCTTCCGGATACAAGACAATTTCACAAATGCACAAAGCTGGCAAGTGTGTAATACGCTGCATTATTGTCTTTCTATATACCAGGCTATCATGTGTGTGTGTGTGTGTGTGTGTGTGTGTGTGTGTGTGTGTGTGTGTGTGTGTGTGTGTGTGTGTTAATTTTTTCCTGTATATTCATTTCTCTCTCTCTCCGTTAGGACACTGACTACATGCTTTATGCAGTCGTTCCTTTAGGGTCTTTCGTGGCACCACCACGGACCAGAGGCACACAATATTTTTACTGGAGAATAAGCTCCACTCAAAGAAGACGAGGAAGAAGACGAAGAAGATGAAGATGAAGAAGACGACGACGAAGCAGATGAAGAAGAAGACGACGACGAAGACAAAGAAGAAGAAAATGAAGAAGACAAAGAAGACGAGGAATAAGAAGAAGAAGAAGAAGACGAAGAAGATGAAGAAGGGAGAAGAGAAAGAAAAAGAAGAAAAAGGTGAAGACAAAGAAGACGATGAGGAAGACGACGCCAAGAAAGAAGACGACGTAGAAGACAAAGATGACAAGGAAGAAGAAGAGATCGAAGAAGAGGATGAAGAAGAAGAGGACGAAGAAGAAGACGACGAAGAAGAGGACGAAGAAGAAGAGGACGAAGAAGAAGAAGAAGAAGAAGAAGAGGACGACGAGGAAGAGGAAGACGAAGAAGACGAAGCCTGATCCCTTAAATTTGTACTCTCCCTCATGCTGTGCTATGTGACTTGAATCTCTCCTTTCATGGCATCTGAGCTGAGCTACGCCTCGCTCTCTGGCGCCAAACTCTTCTCCCGGACAGAAGCGCCGGTCACCCTCTCACATGCACAGCACTGGCAACACGCAAGACATAAACAGAACATAACTGTGGTGGAGGAACTCAGGCCGGTGCCCGCGATAAAGAAGGAGAGGGGGAGGGAGAGGGGGAAGAGATGGAGGAAAAGAGGGAGGGAGATATGGAGGGAGAGATGGAGGGAGGGAGAGAAGGGGAGATGAAGGGAGAGAGGAAGATATAGAGGGAGAGGGGGATGAGATGGAGGGAGGGTGAGAAGGACAGATGAAGGGAAAGAGGTATGGAGAGATGGAGGGAAAGAGGGAGGAAGATATGGGGGGAGGGAGAGAAGGAGAGATGGAGGGAAAGATGGAGGGAGATATGGAGGGAGAGGGGGAAGAGATGGAGGGAGAGAGGGAAGGAAAGAGGGAGGGAGAGAAGGAGAGATGGAAGGAAAGATGGAGGGAGATATGGAGGGAGGGAGAGAAGGAGAGATGAAGGGAGAGAGGGAGAAGGGAGTATATACACAAATCTGGAGACAAGTAGAAAAATATAAATTTTTATCTTATAACTTGACAGAAAGCAGTGGAGAACACCATACAAAAATTCTGGCCCACTTAACGCCACTAAATAATCTATAGACAACATAAACGATAAAAACTATTTTTACAAAAAAAAAAAAAAAAAAAAAAAGAGAAAAAAAAATTACGGCAGAAGGTCTAGACTTTGCAGCTTAAGTGTTAAACTTACGGACTAACTATTGTGGGTTTAAGCAAATAACGGGATCATGTCTGGTTCTGTCTACCGCAACCGGCCCCCCCCCCCCAAACCTCCCCGTCCCCCGTCACAAGACAGAAACCACACTAACAGGCAAGCGGGCTACCCTTCGCTGGTCATCCACCTTGTTATCACACTGGTCGGCTTCCACGTACGTCACCAGCGTCGACAGTTGACAGTTCGAGTAAAAACGGCTTCGGTTACGACATAATTATAATTATTATTATTAATATTTTTAATCTCCAAATATATATATAGCAAAGTTAATATTGTTGAAATGGTCTTAGATAAGTCTAGATTTCTGTAAGCGCAGTTATATTCTAGTTATTTAAATGGAGGTTGGAGGTAGGATGTCGGAGGAAAATTAGCCCAGTGTGATAACCCGTTCCACAAAATGATATTGTCAATATTGGGGTGAATATTGACAATCCATATTTGGGGGTTCATAGTATTTTGTCAATATATTGTCTCCATCGACTTGATCTTGACCCGGCGTTAAGTCTCGATATATTTCGTATTTCGACGACCCATGTGTAGCTTTGTAGTTCAGCCTTAATGGTGCATTGCAGGACCGGCCTATCCCATGGGGTCAGATACAACCTCTGTGCGTCGTCTTAATCAGGCTTGGTATGGTGAGAGGCGTTTTCTATATATATATATATATATATATATATATATATATATATATATATATATATATACATGTATATATATATATGTATATATATATATATGTATCTATATATATGTATATATATATGTATATATATATGTATGTATATATATATATATATATATATATACACTGTATATTTCGTATGTTGGAATGGCTGTATCAATTCAGTACAGTAACTCAGGCTATATCAATTGGCGTTCCTTTACTGTCATGGCACGGAACGTTAGCAAATATATATATATATGTATATATATATATATATATATGTATATAACAATACTCATCGAATACTGTGCCGATCTAAAAAAAAAAGTAAATAAATAAAAATTAATCAAAACAAACAAATAATAAATAAAAATGGACAAATAAATAGAATAAATAAATAAATAACAAACAAATAAATAAATCCTTTAATGTGGCCAGCAAACGCAACAAGGAGAAAGCTTGCAGCTACGATTTTTCCTTTTCAAAACGTGACGATTCTAAATAATCTATTTTATATCATATTACATTACATCATATTACATCGTAATACATATCATAATTAATTATATCGTAATACATTATAATACATTATATCATATTACATTATATAATACATTATATCATATTACATTATTTATTACATAATACACCATATATTACATTATATCATATTATATTGTATCATAATGCATTATATCATATTATATTGTATCATATTTCATTATCCATCATACATCAGCACGTGGAATAATCGGAAGCGTTCTGGTCTCGCACTTGCTTAGTTATGGGTTCGAATCCCGCACTTCTCTCCAATTCCCAGAGGAGACTGTTACGTCCACCAACAATCCAAGCGCATAATAGGGCAAAGGTGATGGCTTCGGCCGCAGCCACGTACTTTCTATCATTAACTTTAATGTCAAAAATAAAATGTACTCGATACAAATCGGTTTCAACCGCGGCGGTCCAATTACAGTGCATGTCAATGGAGGAGTTCACACGCAACTGCGCAGTTTTTCCTAGACTATGCGGTACCGCCACGCTTTTTCCGGGCGGTTCAAACTGCTAGTATGAAACAGAGCCTTACGTGTTTTAGTACTTATTCTAACTTACGCAACACGAGTTTAGTAAGTTGAGGAAGACCGCTTCCAGCAGCCAATGGAAAAAAAAAAAAAAAAAAAAAAAAAAAAAAAAAAAAAATATATATATATATATATATATATATATATATATATATTGTAGTCTCTGCGAGGCGATTTTATTCAGCTGAGGGGAAACTTTGACAACGAAAGCGAAAAGAGAAATCAATCAATCACCTAGTCTACTCTGTTCACGAAACTGTGAAGCATAAACTGCTCCACAATTCCCTCTCTCTCTCTCTCTCTTCCCCACGTCACGTCACGTCACATCACACCACGTGACCCAGATGGAAAGTGATCGTCACGTTACACCTCCTCCTCCTCCTCCTCCCCCTGCCGTGACGTACTTTGCCTACCTGGGTCTGGCTACCGACACCTGATTCCATCCAGCTCGGATGAAGCTGTGGTGTGTTTGGCATCGATCTCTCCTCGTAGCCAAAAAGGTCTGGGCTCGACTTCCAACGGCTGCCGGTGAGTACCAGGGACTGGCTCTCCGAGCACAAAGGGCAAGGGTTACGGTTTCAGCTGCATCTTATATATATATACACACACACACACACACGAGTATATACATACATACACGTGTGTGTGTGCGCGCGCGCGCGTGTGTGTGTGTGTGTGTGTGTGTGTGTGTGTGTGTGTGATTCACCATGGTCTTGGATCACGTGTTGGATTCGTGATCGACAGTTTTTACCCTCCCGGATGAGAGCTCAGAGCTCATATATGACCGACCTATGTGTAATACTGTGATCTTACACGCACACACAACTCCACGCCTACGAGAATTGGAGTAACGACTCGCAGCGCAGCGATACTGAAATTATTTCAGCCCTGGGCGGGATTCGAACTCGGACCGCTGTAGCAGCAGTTGCTAACGCTACCACTGCGCCGTCGAGTCGCAGTGTGTGTGTGTATTCACTTGGTCTTTGGATCACGTGTTGGACTCGTGATCGACAGCTATTTCCCTCCCGAAAGAGAGCTCAGAGCTCGTAGGTCCGATCTATGGGTAATGCTATGACCTTTCACACACACACACCCAACTCCCCGCCCACGAGAGTCAGAGTAACGACCCGAAGCGCAGCAGTACCGAAATAATTTCGGCCCTGGGCAGGATTCGAACCAGGAGCTGCGGGCCACTTTCATGGCAGCTCAGCGTTCTACCAACTGCGCCACCGAGTCGTGTATGTGTGTGTGTATTCACCTCGGATCTGCTGCAGCCTCTTTTCGAGACAGCCAGACACCACCCTACGGCAGTGAGCTCAGAGCTCATTATTAGCAGTGTGTGTGTGTGTGTGTGTGTGTGTGTGTGTGTGTGTGTGTGTGTGTGTGTGTGTGTGTGTGTGTGTGTGTGTATGTGTGTGTGTGGTGTGTGTGTGTGTGTGTGTGTGTGTGTGTGTGTGTGTGTGTGTGCGCGCGCGCGCGCGCGCGTGTTTGTGTGTGGGAGCGCGCGCGGGGGGTAATAGCTTCGCGACAGTAGTTCAAGCCATTCGACTGAGAAAACGACCGCATTTAGACTATAACGACTCGGCGTCATAAACGATTACCTCTTGGGCCAATTAGACTCTCTCAGCGCAGAAAAAAAGAGGTGGGGGGAGGCGAATCCACAAGGGTGGTGCTGCGCGAAATAACCGAAGTGGAGAATGTAATTCATTAAAACGAAGAGATAAAAAGTTACAGCAAGAGTGAATTGGTTGTTAGCGAACGATGAAATACAAAGTCACCGTATCAGCCGACGTACAAGACTCTCTTCATTATTTTTAAATGTATCAGAAAATTGCCCTGCACAGAATCATTCATGCACTTTCCCTACAAAACCACTTTTAAAAATATCTTTCAATAAATGTACCATGAAACGTACATGTAAACTAGGGTGCGTCTTATATGGCTGCAAATGCGGTCAATTAAGCGAATGGCAGATTTAAGTAAAACGAACGAAGACATACCAGAACGAATTAAACAAAGGCAAGAGATCAGAACACTGATAAAGGCACTGGAATGAAACAAGGACATGGCAGAGGTACACAAGGAGTAAGGAAGAATGAAATAGCGAGACGACAGAGTAACAAAGGCACAGTAAGATTAAATCAAGAGAAAGATGAGATAAAGGCTTGGATGTGAAGGAAATATAGCGGCCTGAAAGGATTTCTCCTCTTTATTTGCACATGACGGGACGAGGGAAGGAGGGGTTCATACATACACGATCCAACTTGGTCGGATCAGACCAGATCTGTCAGGCGGCCTGAAGACAAAATCGTAACGTGGATGGGGTTCGTGAGATTCCAAAGCCCCGCGATATTTCACTTCCATTTTTTCACCCATTAATATTTCACTTCTTATCGTCTCGATATTTCTTTTACTCCATCATATTTCAATCCTCTTTCTTATCATTAGATGATATTTCACTTTTTTCCTTTCTGCTCGATAACATTTCTTTTCCTTTCGTTTCTGAACTCTGTAGTGGGATTGCTAACGTGCCAATGTAGTAAATCAGAATACATACTTGTGTCAGCCAAACTTAATAAAATCGTTATGTCGACACTCAGGACAAAACCTTAAAGTATGTCACGGTGTCACTTTGGGCAACCGTTATTCCACAATCGATCCTGGGAACACAGGAGTTGACGGCAGTTACCTTGACTGACCTAGCTTATTACCCAGTTAACCATGGCAGTTTACCGTGTCGCATGAAGCATGTTACCCCTTTTACAAAATGTTGTCGACATTGATATATATGGCTAAATAAAGACACTAGAGATATTTTCGTTTATTTATTGTATTTGAATATTGTGCATCTCTAATGACTATAGCCAAAGACGTGAAGAACATCTGTAGGATGAATGGAGTTGCATGCTTTGAGCTAATTGAGGAATTCTTGGCCTCTTGGTTTTAAGAATTCTCGACCTTTTTCTGTTACCCCACCATTACCCTCCCGAAAATTGGTTGAATTAACCCCAGGGGGGGATAATTTATATCCCAGGGGAGGTAATTTAACCCCAGGGGCTTAATTTAACCCCCAGGGAGGTCATTTAACTCCCAGTTTGAGCACCACTGATGCAAGGCAAGGGTCACCAAAATTTTTAGACCAGAGCTGCCCAGATAACAGACAGAATGACGAGCGCACTGGGGCGCGTAACAATCTTGTTCAACACAATACAGTGAAATCACAATAAATAAATAAATAAATAAATCAATCAATCAATAAAGACAACCAACATTTTTACCAAAAATTTATAGAAAAAATATAATAATAATAATAATAATAATAATAATAATAATTAATAATAATGATAATAACAATGATAAAAGATACATGTACAGTAAGGCGGAGGTCCAGATGAAACACTTTGCTGGCCGTGGTTTGGTGACCTCTGATACAAGGCAAAGGTCAGGTCAACTTCCAAGCCATCCACTTCGTGTCATCATGTCTGGGTCCCAAGTTCGATTCTCTTACGGGGAAAGTCAATCATGCAAATCAGGAGAGGTTCAATGTCATCAGAAGGGCAACGGGGTCACATGAAGAACTGTCACCCCATGAGATCCCACCTAAAGAAATGTCACCCCAGTACGCCTAATATCAACAGTGGAATAAAGATTAGGTGAGATTAGGTTAGGTTAGGCTGAATGAAGGTTATGATTATTGTCATCAAACGAAGAATCGTAAACCCAGGATGGCCCACATGAAGAATTGTCACCCTAGGATGGCCCACAGGAAGAATTGTCACCCTAGGATGGCCCACAGGAAGAATTGTCACCCTAGGATGGCCCACAGGAAGAATTGTCACCCTAGGATGGCCCACAGGAAGAATTGTCACCCTAGGATGGCCCACAGGAAGAATTGTCACCCTAGGATGGCCCACAGGAAGAATTGTCACCCTAGGATGGCCCTCATGAAGAATTGTCACCCTAGGATAACCCACATGAAGAATTGTCACCCTAGGATGGCCCACATGAAGAATTATCACCCTAGGATGGCCCGCATGAAGAATTGTCACCCAAGGATAGCCCACATGAAGAATTGTCACCCTAGGATGGCCCACATGAAGAATTGTCACCCTAGGATGGCCCACATGAAGAATTGTCACCTTAGGATGGCCCACATGAAGAATTGTCACCCTAGGATGGCCCGCATGAAGAATACACCCTAGGATGGCCCGCATGAAGAACTGTCACCCTAGGATGGCCCACAGGAAGAATTGTCACCCTAGGATGGCCCACAGGAAGAATTGTCACCCTAGGATGGCCCACAGGAAGAATTGTCACCCTAGGATGGCCCACAGGAAGAATTGTCACCCTAGGATGGCCCGCATGAGGAATTCACCCTAGGATGGCCCGCATGAAGAACTGTCACCCTAGGATGGCCCACATGAAGAATTGTCACCCTAGGATGGCCCACAGGAAGAATTGTCACCCTAGGATGGCCCACAGGAAGAATTGTCACCCTAGGATGGCCCGCATGAAGAACTGTCACCCTAGGATGGCCCGCATGAAGAATTGTCACCCTAGGATGGCCCACAGGAAGAATTGTCACCCTGTCGAAGTCTGGGGTGACGATACGTCTACCGATGCCATCCAGATCAACTAATGATGACGTTATGCAGATCTAATGCTGACGTCATGAAGGTGAGCTAATGATGCCACGCAAGTGTTGTCCTCATACTGACGTCATGCAGATTAACAAACGATGACGTTATGCATACTCGTCATAATTCTGACGTCATGCAGGACAACTGTCATGCGATTCAGGAATGCTAACCGCGAGAGACTGAAGTCTGCTGGAAACTTATCAAGTGAAGACTTCCTTTCTTACAGTGTGGTACTTAACCTCAAGGTCCTGCTGCCGCCAGACGATTTTATTCACATGCAAAGGACTTCTTCAAGATCGAAGGGGCCACGGGAGAATGTATTTTCCCCTTTCTAAGAGGGTAGCCTATACAGTTCCTTAGTGCTAGAAGTCAAGGTCGTGAACAACACGACATGCATACACACACACATATACACACAAACACACACATGCGCGCACACACACACAATATTCACACAAGCACACACACATATGCACACAAACACACACACATACATATAATCGCGTGCGCACAAAAGCACGCACACACAATATACACATAAGCACATACACATATATGCACATATATACAAACACACACATACATATAATTGCGTGCGCACAAAAGTATGCCGTCACGCACACACACAATATATACACAAGCACACACACACATGTGCACACAAACACACATATACACATACACACAAGCACATACACACACATGCACACAAACACACACATATACATACACACAATATACACATAAGTACATACACATATATGCACACAAACACACACATACACATAACCGCATGTGCACAAACGCACGCACGCACGCACACGCACACACAGTCATCTGCTAAAACTTTCTTCACGACTTTCTCGCCTAGGAAATAAAAATTCTACTGGTTCTTCAGAGTGTGCGAACACGTTGCTCTTCTTGTGGATCATAAATTATGTCTTGTTTTGTGTGCTTGTGTGTGTGTGTTTATGTGCTTGTGTGTGTGTGTGTGTGTGTGTGTGTGTGTATGTCTGTGTGTGAGTATATGCATATATGTGTTTGTTTAATGAACAGTTTCTGAATGTGCTTCACATTACGAGGTTCTGCTGACGAGTGTGTTCACTAAAGAGACGTTGATCTACAACCACTACATTCGACGACAAGAATGAATTGTCATGTTGATTAGTCACGTTGGTTGTGGTTGTAATAACACTATGATTCTGGTGATGGTGACAATAGTGGTGGTGATGATGATGACAGTGATGGTGACGTACTTATTCTGGCCGTATAACGGATTGTGTTGGCAGTATTGGTGGTGAGGTTGGAAGCTATATCGATTATACTAGTAAGGAAAACAATGGGACTGGTCATACGCGTGTCCTTGTGTGTGTGTGTGTGTGTGTGTGTGTGTGTGTGTGTGTGTGTGTGTGTGTGTGTGTGTGTGTGTGTGTGTGTGTGTGTGTGTGTGTGTGTGTGTGTGTGTGTGTGTGTGATTCACCATTGTCTTGGACCACGTGTTGGACTCGTGATCGCCAGATGTTTCCCTCCCGGAAGAGAGCTCATTTATGACCGATATATGGGTAATGCTATGACCTTACACGCACACACACGAGAGCTGGAGTAACAACCGGCAGCGCAGCGATACTGAAATAATTTCAGCCCTGGGCGGGATTCGAACCCGGACCGCCGTAGTGGCAGCGGGGAACTCTACCAACTGCGCCACGTGTCGTGTTGCGTGTGTGTGTGTGTGTGTGTGTGTGTGTGTGTGTGTGTGTGTGTGTGTGTGTGTATGTGTGTGTGTGCGCGCGAGCGCGTGACAGCAAGTACCTTCTCACATAGACGTCCTTTACACAATCCATTCTTGCTAGTAACGAAATATTTTATTCAGTTGAGATGGGAAGGAGGGGGGGGGGAGATTGGGGGTTTGGGGAGAGGGTAGGGGGGGGCTACACTCTAGCCCCACGGCCCCTGCCATCGCGCTGTCCTAAAATTTTTCTTCTTTTTCTTTTCTAAGCTAATGCAATGATGTTTTTATACAGCTGATGTCCGAGGAATAGGCGGGGGGAGGGGGTGAATACCTTTAGATCATTTCAAATAACCCCCAGGTGGCGATTTCCCGCCCCCATGTTGTTCTGTCTGCCGGCGTCAGGCGATTTTGTTTATCTCCGTGGTGCCCCGTCATTTGGGAAATGGTTTCAAGTTATCCACTGATGAAATCTAGCAATCCACTAATCCTAATTATTTTCCTCTTCTTTTTCTTCCTCTTCCTCTTCTTCCACTTCCTCTTCTTTTTCTTCCTCTTCCTCTTCTTCCTCCTCCTCATGTTCCTCCTCTTCATCCACTTCTTCCTCCTCTTTCTCATCTTCCTCCTCCTCCTCATGTTCCTACTTTTCCTCCACTTCCTCCTCCTCTTCTTCTTCTTCCTCCTTCTCCTTCTCCTCATGTTCCTCCTTTTCCTCCTCCTCTTCTTCCTCCTTTTCATCCACTTCCTCCTCCTCCTTCTCTTCCTACTCCTCCTCAGGTTCCTCCTTTTCCTCCAATTCCTCTTCTTCCTCCTTCTCCTTCTCTTCCTCTTCTTCCTCCTGCTGTTGTACCGCGGGGCGATCGCCCGTCGAAGTGCACAAGTGCCAATTAGTTCCAGTTCATGAGCCAGCTCCACAATGACCATTTCCATTAGCTCGTTGAGAAGTGCCGGCGCCCTTCAAATGCCTTATACTGGCTGTTCCCTTCTCCCGCGCCTGATGACGTCAGCTGAATGAAATAATATGGTGTTGGTACGTGTGTACGTATACGTGCACGTGTGTACGTATACGTGTAAGTGTATTTATCATTATAATTGTTTCGCGTCCGACCTAGTTATGGACCAAAAGGTCTCCTGTCGGCATGCTCCTCTTTTGTAATCCTTTGTGTATGTTCGTGTAATTTCGACGTGTAATTTAAGCGTCGCCAATTTGCTGCGGATAAAACAAATTCGCGGCTGCGCCATAACAGCATCTGTACGACAATCGGACAGACAAGAGGCCCTTGCCCCCCCACTCCCCCTCCCCCCAACCCCTGCGGTTCCGGAACTGCAGATGACGTGATTTGCGAGAGTAAAGGCGTTATCACATTGGGCTATTTTTCCTCCGACCTCCGACTCGTCGGCGGTACCGCTCGCCTCCTCCAGAACTTTTTTCCGCCGTGAACTATCTTTTTTTTCTTTCTCGACAGTTTACATTTTATGTCATTTGATATGCTGGAGGAAAGTTATTTTCCTCCAGCATATTAAATTATTTCCCGAAAGCTTCGGGCTGCAAATCTGCTCCAACAGTTGGAGGAAAAATAGCCCAGTGTGATAGCCTACATCCAAGTTCTGATCTTCAAATTAACATCAATAAAACAACATTCGAGTATGACAACAACACAAAACCACAAATGGAACTAAAACTTAAACTAAAAAAAACAACAACACATGTTTACAGTGAAATTAGCAAATGTGTTTGGGAACCAACTTCCAGACTTCCTCGACTATGGTAAGGTCCGTGTTTTCGAACACAGACAATCGCGGTACACGCACGCACACACATACACACAACACGTGGCGCAGTTTGTAGAGTTTACGGCTGCCACTACGGCTGTCCGGGTTCGAATCCCGCTCAGGGCTGAAATTTCCGTATCGCTGCGCTGCGGGTTGTTACTCCAACTCTCGTGGGCGGGGAATTGGGTGTGTGTGTGTGCGTGTAAGGTCACAGCATTACCCATGGATCGGTCATATATATGAGCTCTGAGCTCTCTTCCAGGAAGGAAATAGCTGTCGATCATGAGTCCAACACGTGATCCAAAGACCATGGTGAATCACACACACACACACACACACACACACACAACATTCCTTCAAGGGATGTCACGCGTTGACTCAACCATGTGATACATATCGTGTGCGCACACAAACACAGACACAGACATACACGTACACACACACACACACACACACACACACTACCTTTTTTTTTTAGCAAGGCCATCATTCCTAAAGTGAATAGAAGTTTGGCAATAAACTCGATGGGGACATTGCTCCCTGTCGACCGTTAACCGGTTGAGACCAACGACTTTACTTTTTTTTTTTTTTAAGGAAACCGGAGGACCTATTCGACCACTTCGCTCCTCTGCTTTCGCCGAGCGAGTTCATTCAGCTCCAAGAGAGCCCCTTGACCTCAAGAGGTCAGTTCCCGTGAAGTTACAAGGAGACCATGCAAAGAGTTTCTTGTTCTTTGTAACGAACGGAATGTCGTACGAATCAAAGGTTCCTTTTGTCCTCCTCGCTTGCGGTGTTTATTTTGATAGACTTGTAGGGCAACTGGCAATCTCGTAAAAGCGTGACTGGGCCAGTCTTAAAAGCTTAAAAGTTAATTCATACATTTGACCGTTCCAATGATTACTGTTAACTCTGCCGTAAAAAGGCAGAACACATTAACTTATTTTTTATTATTATTTTTTTTTTCAATTTTGGTATCCATGGAATCAACAGAGACAAATCTAATCCTTAAGGTGGGTTAATCCTGTCTTACCATTATATTGGGATCTCAACAAACTGTGTTAACTCCACATTTCTTCTACATTATTACAAGAAAAAACGCTTTGACTAACGGTATTTGCTTAACATTTTGTGGGAGCCTCACGCCATAAATCAAGTTCTCATGCCCATCTCCAGGTTTGCAAAACTACATGATGCAGATATAAGCAGCACAAAAGCAATGAGCGGTCAAACCTTTACCATTGATTTGCTAAAAAAAAAAAAAAAAAAAAAAAAAAAAAAAAAAAAAAAAAAAAAAAAAAAAAAAAAAAAAAAAAAAAAAAAAAAAAAAAAAAAAAAAAAAAAAAAAAAAAAAAAAAAAAAAAAAAAATGGAGTTAATGCTATTTGGTTTTTTACGGCAGAACTATGTGGCGACCCTAATCGCCATGGAAAGCAGGAGAGGTGTCCACAAATGACGACAATCACGACAATGACGTAAAAGACGATACTGACGACGAAGACGCCGACGTCGAAGAGGATAACGACGAAAATCCACTTGGCCAGGCTGGGATGCGGTCATTATCGAGCACTTCTAAGCTACCAGAAGTGTCTGAAATTGCATATAATTACCCATGTTGCAACACTTCATACCATACTATAGAACACATTACGGAAGACTGCATTGTACACAATCATTCACACCAACAACAT
>NC_134781.1:78116556-78129056 GCF_046742065.1 Oratosquilla oratoria | reverse complement strand
TGTTCTGGCTAACAACAAAGGATTACAAAGGAGGAACATACCGACAGGAGACCTTTTGGTCCATAACTAGGTCGGATGCGAAAAAATAATACTGATAAGTAAATAAATAAAAATTATAATATTATAGTAATGAAAATAATAAATAGGTAAAGTTAAATAATATACGATTCTATTCAACCTTGAAGACCTTTTGTCCCTTCCAAGGTTACGAGGTTGCACCAGAGCACCTGGGGTTGCAGTCTGCGGCCAGGCACCTCCTCATGCGCACCTGGCGAGGCGCGGAAGACGAACAACGAAAGGGAGGAGAGAGGAAGACTGAGAGGAAGTTGGGGGAAGAAAATTAAGAGAAGAAAGGAGAGAGAGAAAGGAGAGAGAGGAAGGGAGAGAAGAAAGGAGAGAGGAAGGTAGAGAGGAAAGGAGAGAGGAAGGGAGAGAGGGGGAGAGGACGGGAGAGAGGAAGGGAGAGAGGGACAGAGGAAGGGAGAGAGGGAGAGAGGACGGGAGAGAGGGAGAGAGGACGGGAGAGAGGGAGAGAGGACGGGAGAGAGGGAGAGAGGACGGAAGAGAGGAAGGGAGAGGGCAAGGATTGAGGAACAGCCAGATGAGAGGGAAGAAAGGAGAGGACCAGGGAAGAGGAAAGGGAGGGAAGAAAGGGGAGGAGGGAAGAAAAGGAGAGGAGGCAAAAAGAGGAACAAGGAACGGGAAATGGGGGAAAGAAAGGAGAGGAAGGAAGAAAAGGAGTGGAGGGAAGATAAGGAAAGGAGGGAAGATAAGGAAAGGAGGGAAGATAAGGAGAGGAGGGAAGAGGAGGAGGGGAGAAAAGGAGATGAGAGAAAAGGAGAGGGGAGAAAAGGAGATGAGGGAAAATAAGGAGAGGAGGGAGAGAGAGGAGGGGGAAGAGGGAGAGGAGGGGGAAGAGCGAGGGGGAGGAGGGGGTGGAGGGGGAGGAGGGGGTGGAGGAGGGGGAAGAGGGAGGGGGAGGGGGAGGGGGAAGAGGAGGTGGACGAGGGAAAGGAGGGAAGAGGTAGGGAAGAGGAGAGGGAAACGAAGGGAAAGGAAAATAGAGGGAAGATTAAAGGAAAATGAGCAGTTGAGGGATGAGGAAGATGTGAGAGGAAGAGGAGAGGAAGAGGAGAGAAGAGAGCAGTGAAGAAGAAAACGGAAAGAGGAGAATGAAAGAAAACCCGATTCGAAGGCAGATAAGAATACCAACAAACAGTTTTCTGTGGGGCGGTCTAGTTGTAGAAAACGGAACAGGCGTGCTTTATCGGGGCAACGAAAGAAGGATACAAATATTCAGAGGACAAAAATACCTATAGATAACAGATTTAAAAAATGTGTTCCAGGAACGACGAGATAGCACACGAAATTTTTTGAGAATTTGTAAAAGAAAAAAAAAATCAATGGAGTGTGTGGTTCAGGTCTTAGTGGGCACTGTCGAAGAACCATAGAAAACGGATACGAAGCGTATCACAGAGAGTGGGAAGCTGGAGACTTGGAGAATTGGGTAAACACACACAAGTTTCGTGTGTGTGTGAATGACGATAGATTATTTGATTTGTTAGTAAATGCACCGGAAAAATATATTAATAATAAAAAATACATACACGCACAGCCAAGTCCATTCCAAGCCGGTTTTACTTGGATGAATTTATTTCCTTTCAATACTGTTTTGTCAAGCGCTAGAGGACGTTAATCACCTTAAAAGAAACACCAATGACAGAACCGAGTTAATGACAACTTTAATACATGAAGAGGGGAGGAGAGGGGAAGAGGGGGATAGGAAGATAACGAGGAGGGAGAAAAGGCAAGAGGGAAAGTGGGAAGGGGAGAGTGAGGGTGAGAGAGGAAGAGAGGGAGGGAAAGAGAGGAGAGGGTGGGAAACAGGGGAATAGAGGAAAGATGGGAAGGGGGTTACGGAGAAGGGGAAGGGGTGGAAGGGGAGGGGAGGGGAAGGGAGAGGAAAAGGATGGAGAAAGGAAGGAGAGGAGAAGGGAGGGGTAGGGAAGGAGCGGGGAAGTGAGAAGGGGAGGGGGAGGGGGAGGGAAGGGGGAGGGAAGGGGGAGGGGGAGGGAAGGGAAGGGGGAGGGGAGGGAAGGGAGGGGGAAGGGAAGGAGAGGGAAAGGAAGGGGAGAGGGATGGAAGGGGAGGGGTAGGGAAGGAGATGTGAAGGGAGGGGAGGGGGAGGGAGGGGAGGGGAAGGGAAGGAGAGGGAAAGGAAGGGGAGGGGTATGGAAGGGGAGGGGTAGGGAAGGAGATGTGAAGGGAGGGGAGGGGGAGGGAGGGGGGAGGGGAAGGGAGAGGAGGGGAAGGAAGGGGAGGGGAGGGAGGGGAGGGGAAGGAAGGGGAGGGGGAGGGAGGGGAGGGGAGGGGAAGGAAAGGGAGGGGAAGGAGAGGGTAAGGTAAGGGAGGGGAGGGGAAGGAGGGGGTAGGGGAAGGAGGGGGTAGGGGAAGGGAGGGGAAGGGAGGGGAAGGGAGGGGAGGGGAATGGAGGGGAAGGAAGGGGAGGAGAAGGAAAGGGAGGGGAGATCCTACGAAACAGCCCTGGGTCTCGTACGCACGCACGCACGTACGCGCTTTCACGTACGTAATCTTATTAAGGGGCCCAAGTACGCTTCATGAATGAGAAGTGGAAGGGGGGTTGGGGGAGGTTGGGGGGTAATAAATTGAGTAGGAGGGGGAGAGGGAAGGGGGAGATGTGTGATACGGCAGGAGACAAAGACGCACAATGTTATACAAACACACGCATACGTTTGCGTACACACACACACACGCACACACACACACAAAGGAAAAAAGACAGGGAGAGAGAGAGAGAGAGAGAGAGAGAGAGAGAGAGAGAGAGAGAGAAAAGAAGGTGAGGGAGAGAGATGGAGAGGGAGGAGAGAAGGAGGGAGGAGAGAGTGGGAAGATTTTATATATATATATATATATATATATATATATATATATATATATATATACATATACATATATATATATATATATATATATATATATATATATAGAGAGAGAGAGAGAGAGAGAGAGACTGAGATAGAGGACGGTGAGGAGGGGGGACGGAGGGGAGGAAGTGATTGAGGGGAGAAGGGACAAGTGGAAAATGTATGGAGGAGGGGAGGAATATGGGAAGAAGGGAAGGGGAGGAGGAGGAGGAGGGAGAAAGAGGAGGGAGGATGAGGTGATAGGAAGAGGAGGGACAAAGAAGAGAAAGAAGAGGAGGAGAGAGGGAGGAAAAGGAGAAAGAGGAGGGAGGAAAAGGAGGGAGGAAAAAGGAGAGAGGAGGAGGAGGGAGGGGAGGAGGGATGGGGAGGGGAAGGAGAAGGAAGGAGGGATGGGGAGGGGGAGGGGAAGGAGGGAGGAAGAAAGGAGGGGGATGAGGGAGGGGAGGGGGAGGGGGATGAGGGGGGGAGGGGGAGGGGAAGGAGGGAGAAGGAGGGAGGGGAGGAAGGAGGGGAGGAGGGATGGGGAGGAGGAAGGGGGAGGAGGAAGCGAGAGGAGGAAGGGGAGGAGGGAGTAGAGGAGGGAGCGGGAGGAGGGAGTAGAGGAGGGAGCGGGAGGAGGGAGTAGAGGAGGGACGAGCAGGGGGAAGAGGAAGGGGAGAGCAAGGGAAAGGAGGGAGGGACAGGAGGGGGAAGAGGAAGGGAAAGGAGGGAGGGAAAGGAGGAAGGGAAAGGAGGGAGGGAGAGGAGGGGAAGAGGAGGGAGGGAGAGGAGGGAGGGAGAAGAGGAGGGAGAAGAAAAGGGGGAAGAGAAGGGGGCAGAGGAGGGGAAGAGGAGGGAGAAGACGAGGGGGGAAGAGGAGGGGAAAGGAGGAAGGGAGAAGAAGAGGAGGGAGAAGAGGAGGGAGGAAGAGGAGGGAGATTGATGAGGGGAGAAGATAAGGGGAGATGATAAAGGGAGAAGAGGAGGGGGAGAGGAGGGGGGAGAGGAGGGGGGAGAGGAGGGAGGAGAGGAGGAAGAGTAGGAGGACGAAGAGTAGAGGAGAAAGAAGAGGGAGTAAGAGGAGTGAGGACGAGGGAGGAAGAAGAGGAGGAAGAGGGAGGGAGAAGGAGGGAGAGGGAGGAAGGGGAGGAAGAGGTAGAGGAGGGAGGAAGAGGGAGGAGGTAGGAAGATGAGGGATGAGTAGGAGGGAGCAGGAGTGAGGAGTGAGGAAGAGGAGGTAGGAAAAGGAGGTAGGAAAAGGAGGTAGGGAGAGGAGGTGGGTAGAAGAGGTAGGAAGAGGAGGTAGGAAGAGGAGGTAGGATGTTGGAGGCGATAGTGCGCGTGTATAACCCTCGGGCGGAAGGCGGAAGGGGAACAAGAAAGAGACGAAAGAGGGGAAAAGAGGGGAAGTAAGGATGGAAGACACAAAGGAGACGGGAAGAGGGGAAAAGGGGGCAGGAAAGGGGAGGGAAAAAGTAGAGAAAGGGCCAAAGCAGGTAAGGAAAAAAGGGGGGCAAGGGAAAAGGGAGGTAAGGGGGGGAAAGGGGAAAGGGAGGTAAGGGGGGAAAAGGGGGAAAGAGAAGGAGGGAGGAGAGGGGAAAAGGGTGGAGAGGAAGGAAATGGGGAAGGGAGGAAAGGGGGAAGGAGGGGAAGGGAGGAAAGGGGGAAGGGAGGAAAGGGGGAAGGAGGGGAAGGGAGGAAAGGGGGAAGGAGGGGAAGGGAGGAAAGGGGGAAGGAGGGGAAGGGAGGAAAGGGGAAAGGGCGAAAGGGGTGAAAGGGGAGAGGAAAAGGGGGGAAAAGGAAAATGACTAAAGAGGTAAAGAGGAAGAGGGGAAGAGGAAGAGGGGAAGAGGAAGAGGGGAAGAGGAAAAGGGGAAGAAGAAAAGAGGGGAAAGGGAAGTAATGTGAAAAGGGACGTACATAGGAATGGAAAATAAAGGAGAAAAGGGGGATATCGAAAAGAAAGGGGGGGAAAAGGGGGAGACATCATTCTTTCCGACGTGATCTATGGGAAGACTGAGGACCGTTGTCAACACCCATGGGGCCGTGGTATTCCAGTCACACAAACCGGAAGACACCCCACCACACACCCACACAAAAGTAAACAAATAAAAAATGAAATACATTAGTTTATACATTTTCTTCTTACTAATGACAAGATGCTCTGCCAACTGTAATGAGGGCGTGGTGGTGGTGGTAGGGTGGTGGTGGTGGTAGGGTGGTGGTGGTGGTAGGGTGGTGGTGGTGGTAGGGTGGTGGTAGGGTGGTGGTAGGGTGGTGGTGGTGGTGGTAGGGTGGTGGTGGTGGTAGGGTGGTGGTGGTGGTAGGGTGGTGGTGGTGGTAGGGTGGTGGTGGTGGTAGGGTGGTGGTGGTGGTAGGGTGGTGGTGGTGGTGGTGGTAGGGTGGTGGTGGTGGTAGGGTGGTGGTGGTAGGGTGGTGGTGGTAAGGTGGTGGTGGTAGGGTGGTGGTGGTAGGGTGGTGGTGGTAGGGTGGTGGTGGTGGTAGGGTGGTGGTGGTATGGTGGTGGTGATAGGGTGTTCTCTTGGCTTCTTAGTTCTTCCCACCCCCATCGGAAACCCTTTCAGACCCAAGAACAGACCTCCCCCTCAATAAAGAATAAAAAAAATCAATAACAATAATAAATAATACTAATAAATATTTATAAAAGAATAATAATAATAACAATAATAATAACAACAATAATAATAATAATAAAATAATAACAATAATAACAATAAAATAATAACAATAATAATAATAATAACTCCAACAGTAACTATGACAAATAAACAAACAAACAAAATATATAAAATAAAATAAATAAAATAAAATAAAAATGGCTCGTACTCGACCCTTGCAACCCGACCCTCGGGGCAGCTGGCGTCCAGACCTTGAGTCATCAGCCTCAAGGTCAACCTCGAGCTCCACTTGGAGGAAGAACAACTTCCGCACCGAGGAGGAGGACTCCCTCCCTCACTCCCTTCCTCCCTCCCTCCCTCGCCTCACTCCAACCCCCAGACCACACTTACGCTCACTCCTCCCGCCGTCAAGCGATTTTATTAAGATAAGAAAATTATTTTAATTGGGTTAGGAAACAAATATAAGTGGTCACCTCTGAGATATGTGGCTCACTTGTAAGCTTTTATTCTGGTCACCGCCTATTATTCAATTCAATGGTAGTATCTCGATTGAGAATATTCTTCAATCGTGCGTTTGTCCAGGTTACTGCCGCCAGGCGATTTTATTCAGCAAAAATCCTAGAACACTAACACATACACACACGACTAGACGGCGCAGGGGAAGCGTTCGCAACCGCTCCTACAGCGGTCCGAGTTCGAATCCCCCCAGGGCTGAAATAATTTCAGTATCTCTGCGCTGCAAGTCGTTACTCTAACTCCCGTGGGCGGGGAGTTGGGTGTGTGTGTGCACGTGTGAGGTCACAGCATTACCCATAGATCGGTCATACATGAGCCCTGAGCTCTCTTCCGGGAGGGTAGTAGCTGTCGATCACGAGTCCAACACGTGATCCAAGAGCATGGTGAATTACACACACGCTATGCAACACGTGTTACAGATGACGTGGAACGTGCGAAGGCTTGTGGTTTGCGTCACGTGACAATGAGGGCGGCGCAACCTTGCGATGTCACGGTGAGTCGTGACACGTGACTTGGGTCCCTATTCACGAAGCAGACACACCAACTCCATCAACTGTCGTCCCATCACACACACACACACACACACACACACATATATATATATATATATATATATATATATATATACACACACACACACACACACACATTTATCAACCACAATTCACTTTCATTCTAAAGCATCAACATCGAGAAACTCGAGGAGGTCAACATGCAGAAACTGAAACGTGGTCCAGCCAAGGACTCGAACCTGCGCTAGCACGTGACAAGTGATAGTGACTTGTATATAATAAATAATACAGATGACAAAAATAATAAAGACTACATTTAAATAATAAAACAAATTACTCATTTCAATGAATAACTAATTAAATTTGTGATCTCCAAAACAGAGCTTACGCTTCTTTAGGAATAAAGGAAACACAACAGGACCGCCATGTTCGTTTCCACGGTCTTGTTCACAATCAGAGACCGCGCTTCCATCACCATTACCGATCCATCAGAATCGACGTCAGGAAGAGCTTCGCGGCATCTCCACAGACACACACACACACACACACACACACACACACACACACACACACACACACACACACACACACATTACCCATAGATCCGTCATTCGAGCTCTGAGCTCTCTTCCGAGAGGGAAATAGCTGTCGATCATGAGTCCAACACGTGATCCAAAGACCAAGATGAATTACACACACAGACACAAGCGTACACATACAAAGAGAAACAAATAAAGAGAGACATACATAGAGAGAGAGCCGAACAGACAAGAGAAACATAGGTACAGAGACAATCAGACAAGGAGACAGACCGAAAGAGAAACAGCGAGAGAGAAAAGAGAGAAAGAAGTGGGAATGACGGGGTCGCCATAAATCATCCCCAGCGGGAGGTCACGAGGATAAGCTACTTCTGGAAACCCTGTCCTTCTTAGGCGTTCTCGGGAGTTCTTTGGAGTTCCCGGGAGTTCTTGAGAACACCTGCCACTTCCGAGAAGCTAAAACTCGAGGCGTGTATTCGTAACAAGACTCGAACCTTCCCGAGGCCGCGTGAGCCTTGCACAGTCACGAGCAGGTCCGTAGGTCGGCAGGTCGGTAGGTCGGTGGGGCCAGAGAAGCGACAAGAAGTCACGCCGGCCCACGCGCACGCACACACGCGCAAACCAGCAAATACAAAGCGCCGTCCGTGCCGATCACGTGTGCACCAGCATACACACAAACAGGGAGGTGGGAGGATGAGAGGGGAGGAAGAGGAGGGAGAGAGGAAGAGGAGGGAGGGAGGAAGAGGAGAGAGGGAGGATAAGGAGGGAGGAAGAGAAGGGAGGTAGGAAGAGGAGGGAGGGAGGAAGGGAGGAAGAGGAGGGAGGGAAGAAGAAGAGGGAGGGAGGGAAGAAGAAGAGGGAGGGAGGAAGAGGAGGGAGGAAGAGGAGGGAGGGAGGAAGAGGAGGGAGGGAGGGGAGGAAGAGGAAGAGGAGGGGAGAAGGATGAGGAGAAGGAGGAGGTGGAAGAGGAGGGAGAAAGAGGAGGGAGGAAGATGAGAGAGGGACGAAGAGGAAGGAAGAGCTAAGAGGAAAGAAGAGGTAGGAGGAAGGAAGAGGAGGGAGGGAGGAAGAGGAAGGAAGAGGAAGGAGGGAGAAAGAGGAGGGAGGGAGAAAGAGGAGGGAGTAGGAGAAGGAAGGAAAGAAGAAGAGTGAGGAAGAGGAGGGAGGGAGGAAGAGAAGGGGGTTAGGGAGGAAGAGGAAGAAGGAAAGAGGAAGAGGAAGGAGGGAGAAAGAAGAGGGAGGAAGAGGAGGGAGGGAGGAGGAGGAGGGAGGGAGAAAGAGGGAGGAGGGAGAAAGAGAAAGGAGGGAAGAGGAAGAAGGGAGGAAGAAAGGAGGAAGGAGGGAGGAAGAGGAAGGAGGGAGGAAGAGGAAGGAAGGAGGGAGGAAGAGGAAGGAGGGAGGAAGAGGAAGGAGGAAGGAGGCAGGAAGAGGAAGGAGGAAGGAAGAGGAAGGAGGGAGGGAGGAAGAGGAGGGAGGGAGGGAGGAAGAGGAGGGAGGAAGAGGAGGGAGGGAGGGAGGGAGGGAGAAAGAGGAGGGAGGGAGGAAGAGGAGAGAGGAGGGAGGAAGAGGAAGACGAAGAAGGAAGGGAGAGAGGAAGACGAAGGAGGGAGGAAGGAGGAAGGGAGGAAGAGGAAGGTGGGAGGGAGAAAGAGGAAGGTGGTAGGGAGGAAGAGGAGGGAGGGAGAGAGGGAGGGGGAGAAAGAGGAAGAAGGGAGGAAGGAGGGAGGGAGGGAGAAAGAGGAAGGAGGGAGGGAGGAAGGAGGGAGGAAGAGGAAGGGGAAAGGAGGGAGGGAGGAAGGAGGGGGAAGAGGAAGAAGGGAAGGAAGAAGAGGAGGGAGGGAGAGAGGAAGAAGGGAAGGAGGAAGAGGAGGAAGATGGAGGAAGAGGAGGGAGGGAGGAGGAGGAAGGAGGGAGGAAGAGGAAGGAGGGAGGAAGAGGAAGGAGGGAGGAAGAGGAGGGAGGGAGGAAGAGGAGGAAGGAAGGGAGAGAAGAAGACGAAGAAGGGAGGAAGGAGGGAGGGAGGAAGAGGAAGGTGGGAGGGCGGAAGAGGAGTGAGGGAGGAAGAGGAAGAAGGAAGGAGGGAGGGAGAAAGAGGAGGGAGGGAGGGAAGAAGGAAAAGGAGGGAGGGCGGGAGGGAGGGAGGGAGGGAAGAAGAGGAAGAAGGGAGGAATGAGGGAGAAAGAGGAAGGAGGAAGAGGAAGGAGGGAGTGAGGAAGAGGAAGGAGGGAGGGAGGAAGAGTAAGGAGAGCGGGAGGATGGAAGAAGGAGGAGAGAGGGAGGGAGGAAGAGGAAGGAGGGAGGAAGACAAAGGAGGGAGGGAGGGAGGAAAATGAATGAGGGAGGGAGGAAGAAGAGGAAGGAGGAAGAGGGAGAAGGACGTGGAGGGAGGATGAGGAGGGAGAAACAGGAGGGAGAGTGGAAGAGGAAGGAGGGAGGAGCAGGGACGAGGTTGAGGAGGGAAATGGAGGAGGGATGTTGAGAAGGAAGGTGGAGGGAAGTTGAGGAGGGACGATGAGGAGGGAGGAAGAGGAGGGAGGAAGAGGAGGGAGGAAGAGGAAGGAGGAAGACGAAAGTAGGAAGAGTCAGGAGGGAGGAAGAGGGAGGAAGAGGAGGGAGGAAGAGGGAGGACGAGGAGGGAGGAAGAGGAGGGAGGAAGAGGAGGGAGGAAGAGGAGGGAGGAAGAGGAGGGAGGAAGAGGAGGGAAGGCGTTGTGGTCGGGGTTGATGAGGTGGAGATGTAGGTAAAGATGGGACATTAGCTGGGAGAGGAGACACAAGTGACGAAGGAAGGAAGGAAGGAAGGGAGAGAGGAAAGAAGGAAAGGAAGAAAGGAAGGGAGAGAGGAAAGGAGGAAAGGAAGAAAGGAGCGAGGGAGGGAGGAAGAGGAGGGTGAGAGGGCAAGGGAGGAAGAGGAGGGAGAGAGGGGAAGGGAGGAAGAGGAGGGAGGGGGAGGGGGGAGGGAGGAAGATGAGGGAGGAAGAGGAGGGGGACACGAAGAGGAGGGAGGGAGGGGGGAAATGGGAGGGAGGAGGGAGGGAGGGAGAGGAAAGGGAAGGAGGGAGAGGAGAAAAGGGAGGAAGATGAGGGAGTGAGGAAGATGAGGGAGGGAGGAAGAGGAAAAAGGGAGGGAGAGGAAGGAGGAAGAGGAGGGAAGGAAGAAGATGAGGGAGGGAGGGAAGTGGTGAGATGGGAGGGAAGAAAGGAAGGAGGGAAAGAGAGAGAGAGAGAGAGAGAGAGAGAGAGAGAGAGAGAGAGAGAGAGAGAGAGAGAGAGAGAGAGAGGAGAGAGAGAGAGAGGAGAGAGAGAGAGGGAAGGAGAGAGAGTTATGGAGCGAGGGAGTTGATGATACAAACGTAAGACTCAAACAGGATTTACTGGAAACTGCTGAAGTGCATTACACTCCTCTTTTGCAATCCAGACATAAGCCCCGTGGCCGATCCAAGACACTCTAAGCTTCCGCGCGACGAGGTGTCTGGCCCGGCCCTCCTCCCAAACTCTGGAATGTCTGTCTAGAGTCTGTCTTTCTGTCTTCCTCTTGGTCTGTCCAGCCCAACACCGGACCGGTCTACCAGTCCCACGTTAGGATGACTATCCAGTACTATCCTTCCAAGTCCTATTCTGGAATGTCTATCCGCCTCTTACTCCTATTGGGTTTGCTCCAAGTCAAGGTGAAGGTAATGAGCCTCCTGGCGTAGCCTCTTTCCAGTTTACCTGCGGCCGAAGCCGTCACCATTGCACCTATGATGTGCTTCGGGGACTGTTGGGGCAGGCCACTAACAGTCACTGCTGGGAATCTGAGAGGAGTGCGGGATTCGAACCCACAACTAAGCGAATCAGTGAACAACTGAGGAAGTAAAGAAAAGCTACGTTTTGCTCGGTGACGGGTGACGCGGTTCCTAACTGGAATCATACTTTGAGTAAGCGCGTTGGTTGTCAGTTCGGTTAAAATGGACAGCAGCCTCGTACTTTACAGCTCGAAGCAAAACACCCCCATCATTGAAAAAACAAAGAATAAGTGTTCAAGACAATCGTTTAACGATAATCGTTGAACGATTATCACACCGAACAAAACATACCTTCAAGGGAGGTGGGGGGGGGGGGTTGCAGGGAGACTTAGAACAGTCTGTACAGCAAAAAAAAAAAAAAAAAAAGAGAGAAAGAGAAAGAGAGGTCTTCATTCGCCTTCCTCCTTGACGCTCCATCTGCGCCTCTTCTCCACCACCTGTCGACCGCCTGACCACAGACCACCTGACTTCCTGTCTGCCGGATGTCCCAGAGTCACCAATTTACATGAGAACATAAGAATGGAGGAGACTGCAAGAGACCATAGGGCCTACATTAGGGAGTTCCGTGTCCATGACCACTTCTCATCCCTTTCCCTAAAGTTATGTAACATTTTCTGAAGACAAACAACAGTTTCAGCGTTCTATAGGTAAACCAGTTCTTGCCTATTTCCCTCTACAATCGTCACATACACTGAAGCACAAGGCATATTCAGTTCAATATCGGAAGTAAATTTTCTTACACGTTAATAAATATTAAATACATATAATACAACAATAAAAAAAACAGCCGTTACTGTTTCCTCTGATCAAGGGAACGGTGTGTGTGTGTGTGTGTGTGTGTGTGTGTGTGTGTGTGTGTGTGTGTGTGTGTGTGTGTGTGTGTGTAATGTTTTAACATTTCCCATGGATTTTTTATATACAAACTTTGAGCTCTCATCCGGAAGGGAAATTAATTATCGATCAGTTAAGCACTTGATCCATGACCATGCTGAATCACACACACACAAACACACAAACACACACATACACACACACACAAGGTAAACCAATGTACCTCCCAGTCCATAGTGAAGTTGGATTCAGAAAAAAAGACAAACATAAAATTAAAAAACATCCAAATGGTACACAAACACACAAAGCACATTGTACATGTACATCACCACATACACAAATATACATGCATCCAGGTAAACGCACAGTTTATATACATGCATATTCATCACATGCAAATCTCTCCTGACCTCACTGAATCTGCATACAAGATGACCCACACCGAAATGGTACACAACCACAGTCATCCCTTTCCCCATATATATGCAACATTATATATATATATATATATATATATATATATATATATATATATGTATATATATGCAGAATGATCACTAAAAACACACGAGCTCCAAGATTTTTGCAGGTAACCACAGAGGAAATAGGAGACAAATTCCCAAGCGCTTTCGTGTTATTCAACCTGAAGATGTGAATAACACGAAAGCGCTTGGGAATTTGTTCCTTTCCTATTTTCTCTGTGTTTACCTGCATATATATATATATATATATATATATATATATATATATATATA